>NW_026623740.1:358455-446620 GCF_030028575.1 Malurus melanocephalus | reverse complement strand
TCTTTCTGTTTGAAGGCTCATTGCATGTGACAAACAATAAGGAAATAATGGCTATTCTCTTTAGTGTTTAATGGCAGTTCTTTTTGATGCAGTTTCTTTTCTATTTAAACTTTTCTTTGGAGGCTTTTGTACMAAATTTGGCTGATGGAAACAATTAAGGAGGGTGATGGGCATATCATTCAAGCATAGTGAACTAAATTGAGAAGCTAGAATCTGTCTTYTGATAATTAACTCCTAGGCCCCTTAGGAGAAGATTCCGAGCACAGAAGGAAGTTGTCTGAAATCAGATATGATGATTATTTAATGAAAAGTGTCCTTTTGTCCTTGAATATCACACCTATTTCTTCGTTGCTTTCACCCTTCCAAACAAAAACATAGTAGTCATATTTTTTATCTTTCTTTTGTTGCTGCTGTTCTGAAATTTTCAAAGCTGATTGTTACAAAGATGCAGTGGTGCCTTTCTTTTTCCTAAATAGTTTCTCTTAGGGTAGCTATTTTTGTTAATTTTTTATACCAGCTTTAAAATTTTTCCTGAGAAAGCTTAAGTTCTCTTTTTCCTATAGCATTTCTGTAAGTGGTTCCTGAGCAACAAATAACAGTTACTGTAGTTTGCAAAGACTTGACAGCCCTAACCCTTCTGGGTATGCTCTGCTGTAGACCACAGTGCCAAACCAAAACATTCAAAGCAAGTTTCTTGGGGGCTGGAAATGTCTTTGAATACTTGGTTAATCCTAGCAGGATGGGGTCTTGTTTGAGCCCTCTTATCACTGTTGCATTATAAACAAATGTGTTAATATGATGTGCCTTTCAGCCTAGTGGTGTGRTGGTGTTAGTCTGACACAGCAACAGCAGCTTAATGGTTTATCATAAATTACTAYGTTGTGGCTCAGTTAGCAGGGGTTTTGGAAATAAGAAATTGTCTGAAATGTTTGTATAATCAGTAATTCTAATTCTTTTTTCTTTCATCAATAGTGAATTAAATTCAAAACTGCAAGACACCTTGGAACAAATAGAGGTAAAAATTAATATACTGATTTTTAATATATGTTAATAATTAGGTACGTGTTAGTATTTAATCTCTAAATACTAGCGCTTTCGAGTACAATGTTGTTAGCAATTACAGAATGTATATATATATTTCTTTCAAGTACTCTCTTTGGATGCTGTAGCCATTGCTGTTCATGGAGACTTTAGTGCTGTAATCAACCTAAATGCTCTGTAATATGTTATATGAGCCCAGTTCACTAGTTTTTCCCACATAAATGGTAGAGCAGACAAAAAAGTCACATAACATTTGAAGTGCTGAACTTCTGTGAATTCTTTAGACTACTTCTAAAKAGTTGTGAAAAGTAAATTAACAGCCAGTGGTTTGGATAAGCCATACAAGAGATCACAGTTTTGCAGGAAATTTTAGAGGCCAGCAAACTGGAAACTGCTGGATAGGACCAGTGCTAAACTGTAGGAAATTAGACGTGAATAGCTGTGGAGGACGTGGTTAAGGTTGGTTTAAGTTTGGTAGATAGTATCTACCAAAGCAAATGAATGTAAAATGTTAAGTGTCTTGCTGGAAAATTGTGGCCAAAAAAGGAATTCTTTGAACTCCAGTACTAGGCGATTGTGAGCTGGAACTTGGCAAGCTTTTTGTAAGAAGTTTAGCAATGTAGGTGTGTATAATGTATCTGTGATCCATGTAAAGCGTACGCATGTAATGTTTAGCACTCAAATTAGCAATTTCAGCAGCTGTCTACACCTATTRTCCTGTGCTCTTTAGAAAGTCAGACTAGCACGTGTTTTATCATACCTTGTATTTAATTCCCTCTAAAATTAGTACTTTGTTCGTTTTCTTCAGTATGTCTTTATACGTCAGCTTTTATGCAAAGCTTTTTTTGTTCTTTAAGTCCTTCTCTGGTAGTGCTTTATTCAGAGCATGTCTGGTTCAAAAGAGCTGATAGAATGACTGCTCTCTTCCCACTCTCACACAGGCCTTGTGAGAGTGAGCACGCTCATTTTTTCCTTGTGAACAAATACTGATGTTGCTTAAAAGGAGACCTGCATCTTTACTTCCTTCCAGTAAACAGCTTTGAAGAACAAATTCTGGTCTTATAAAAATATGATAAACTGTGCCGTATTGGTTGGTGAAAGAAATTTGCAGCTAGCTAAATCATCACATTCAAGATTTTTATTTATTACTTGTGAATTTAGAAAAATATCTTAWTATCTTCCTCTGAAAGTAGCTTATTTTCTACTGGAATTATGCCTGTGCATATGGGAGAAACATAAGTCATCCTGGGGTCTGTGGAGTATTGCTGAGAAATACATGKTCTAATTAATATAGAATAATATTCYGCTAGTTAGGATTTCAGTAATGAGTTTTTTTAATAGTTGAGTGCCTCTACTAAAGTCCATTCCTCTTTCCTTTTTCTTSTTTTATTTTAATTTAGGTKTTAACATAGGTCTCACTTTTATACTGTGTTACAAATAAAATGCAAGGTGGCTATAGTGGAAGGAACTATTGAAAAATRTAACTGAAAAGATTAATGTTCTCTGTGTTTAAGAGCTCTTTTTGTGGGCAAATGTGCCCTGTGTTTGATATCCCAGTTTTTCTCTTTGTAGAGCTGTTCTGCAAGAAACAAGATAAGGAACTTTTTTTTTTTTTTTTAAAAATCAGTATGTGACTGAAATTCAAATTGCTGAGTAATGTCTTAGAGAAGTTCTGAATCTTTAGGTTACTTTTACCATTTGGCCTAGGAAAGAAAGTACAACAAGGAACATCCACCAAATCCCTAGGATTAAACCCAAAAATAYTTTGTGGCTAATGATGTAATTCATGAACATTTTTCAATGGAGTAAGTAAAAGTTTGTAAGGGACTAAACAACCATCTAATGCAGTTTCTATTTTCAAGAGCAAGACTGTATTGCAAGATCATTAATTAAAAGAATCAAAATGGCTTTAGTATTTAGCAAGGAAAGAGAATACTTGCTAGCTGTRTGTGTTATTATGTGGTATTGATTTGTCCTGCTTTTATTTTTTGCATTATTGATTGAAAATATCTAGAGTTAGGCTATGTATCTGAATATATTACAGCATCTAAATGAGAATTATATTATTAAGCTACATAGTCAAATTCTTGAAAACTTTATTAGTAATTAAATACATGATCGTGTTGATTTTTTTTCACTTAGTTTACATAATACGTGAACTTAATTTATTGCATAGCTGTTCAGTATGCTCTGACACAACTCTGCTGACAGAACCAGTATTTGTGTGTCTACTTTTTTTCTTGACTCTCTCAGGTACTGATTGTTGTGCTGATCTAGTATGCTATAAATGACTGTCTTCCCAAGGAATTTTTAATTCAGATAATGTTAGTTCCATTTAGCAGATGCAGTCAGAGAGTTAAGAAGTGTAATTGAATTGCTTGAGCTGAAACCCTCCCATCTGGGTTTTTCTTAGGGGTGGAAGTAGACCAATGTAGAAATCCCCGCTCTCCCACGTGGCCTTGCTTGGGCTTCTCAAAGTCAGTATCATTTCGAATTTGATTTCAGTGAAATAATGTCCTTTTTCTTGCTTATTCTTGGAAGTGATGGACCTCTTTGGCTGACACTGAAGTACTCACACGGCAAGAAATAACATTTAAGCACCTCAGAACAATTCAGTCATATATAGTCTTGGTTACTTCTCAGCCATAATTATCAGACTGTTTAAATAAACATCTTGCTTGCTTGCTGTTGTTTAAATAATGGTTTTGTTTAGTATTTAACACATTTTTTTTTCATTTTTACAGGAACAACTGGATGTAGCACTTTCCAAAATATGCAAGAATTTTGATATCAATCATTAYACAAAGGTTCAGCAGGCTTACAGGCTACTTGGAAAAACACAGGTTAGTACTTATCCTCTGAGGAAGTCACAAAGAATAGTTATGTCACAGCATGAAGCTTTGAGTACTGTGATGATAATTTATTTTCCTAATTGTGATTTAATCCCACATGGCAGCTAAACCCCACATAGCTGCTTGCTTCCTCCTTCTTGGTGAGGAAAGTCTGCCAATGTCAGAGGGCAGACGGGTGTTCAGCCATCCCCAAGACTGCAGTTCTCAATCACGTGTAATAGTGACTTGTGAAGGCAAACTTCACCACATCCCTGTTCTGTCTTCTTGCCCCAGCTTTTATTACTAAGCGTAACACCACATGTTGTGGAATATCCCTTTGGTCAGCTGGGGTCAACTGCTCTTGCTGTGTCTCCTGTCAGCTCCTTGTGCACCCCCAGCCTACTCTGGAGGGTTGGGGTGGGAAGCACAAAAGGCCTTGACCCTGTGTAAACCCTTCTCAGCAATGGCTAAACATCCCTTTAGTTTCCAGCACAAATCAAAAACATAGCCCTGTTTGAGCTACTGTAAAGAAAATAAACTCTATCCCAGCCGAAACCAGCACGCTAATGCTGATGGATCTTGCTGAATATGCAGAGGTTTTTATAATACTCAGATAATTGAACTGTACTTGCTAAAGGTAAGCTGTGTGTTACTGCAACWTGTAGCTTTTTGGACAGGTTATGRCTGTAACAGTTGCATATTTCAGCTSTGTTTGTACTRCTGTTTGCACTATTCTTTGCATTTGGTCATGGGAATATTACTTTTATCACTAGGTCTGTGTTTCTGGGTTGTGTGCAACTTCCATTTTGTACTGTACATGATGGGAATGGAACCTGTGAGGAGATAGTTTTTTTGCAGTAAAATACATCCCATGGCACRTTAACACATACATGTGGACATGTCTTGAAAGTTATGTCTCTGTGTGCCTGAAGCATTTTCTGTGTAAATAAGAGTAGACCTAAGTTCTCCCATAGGTATAGTTCTCTTCTGTTTGGTGCCCTGCCTGAAGCTTCATATTGGTTTGTTTTTCTGGGAGGGTAATCAAYCTGCAGTTGCCTTCTGCAGCAGGTATGAAGTATGGGAGCTAACACCAAGGTCCTGTGAAGTAAAGGGGATAAGGAGACATGATCTTGGAGACATGCTTTGTCACTGATCAGTGTTCATGAAACAGTGAGGCTGGACGTGGTGGTGCCCATGTAACAGTAATGATGTACTTAGGGAAGAGATTGCCTCACAAAGCTTTACTTGCTACAGATCAAGTCAAAGTCAAAGCACCTGCTCCCTGATGAAGATAGGCCAAGAACCCAATTTGTTTTGTATTGTGCTTGGTTTTTCCAGATTTCAGAAGCATATCTGATATAAGATGGCCTTTCTTGGGTTTGTTTTAAATTTTTGTTTGTTTTGYTTCTTTCTAATTAGACCCTTTCTAGCAAAGTTGARTTCTTTTTTTCCTGGCTTGATTGTGATGACAGTGTAGCTCTGCAATAGGATAGAAATAGATTTATCTTCCCATACTTYGTTAATGTGCAGAACTATTGGAATGTCTAAAGACTGCAACTTAAAATCAAGGGAGAAGATTCATTAGACCTTTTATTTGTTAGAGCATTTTATGCAATTTCTTTATTTCTTTATTTACAGAATTAAAGTATGTGCAATGCATTCACTGCTCCAAGTCAAGTGCATGGCATATTGAGAAAGACAGATTTTTTGTTGGAGAGGAAGAAAGTTTCTGACAAAATGAAAGTGTTATTTGTTACTGCATGGTTTTGCCTGCTTTGTTCTGTTATAGAGTGACTTGGTTTTGACATTATTTTTATTACTATTAAAGTATGTAGTTTGAACTTCTCTTGAAAATAGTTTAGTTGCACTGGTTTTGAAATATCTCCCATTTTGACCTCTTCTCAGTAAACAAAATGTCAAGATCCTTCAGTATTTTCAGTACTTTACATTATTTCATTTCTCATWCTGTTTTCTTTGGCTAATTCAGCTTAGGACTAGCTGTAGAAAATGGGTTGTTTTTAACCAGCTTTAAGCAGAATTGCTTCTTCATTTCTTATAGAGTGATTAAATTCTCAGCTCTTGTCAGTAGCTAAAGATGTCAAATAGGAAATAGTGAAACTGAACATTTTCAAATCTGCAGGATATGATAACTTTATTCTTGCATATGAAAGATTGTTTTTATCAGTTCCTATATACCATATGCTSATTATATGGATATCCTGAAAGAGTGAGAAAATCCAATTTTGGAAATGGAATAATGTTATGTACTGTTTATCAACAACAGGAACACTTGGGAAGCATCATGATGTGAAACTCATGCATGATTATGGCAAAACTGATATGTTATGTAGTCATTAGTTCTTAGTACATGTATGTAACTTTCCTGGAAAAAGTAGGTTTGTTTTTTTTTTTTTAAACAAATGTCCTCTTTTTCCTATCAAAAAGAAGAGTTTTATAGGAAATTTATTTATATGATATGCATGCCTTTCTGTAACACTTAATTCTGCTGTAGGTTCTTCACTTTGGCAATAGTATGAAGAATTTGTAATTGTGGTTTTAATTTTAGTGATCGTAAAGGAAATATTTTGTATTAGTTGGAAGTGTTTTCATTGGGAGAAGGAGTAGGAATCTCAATTAATTTCTTTTTGACACATTGTAAGTTACTGTGAGGGTAAATAAATGAGTTAATTCTATAATTAGCTATATTATATAGGGGTAAAATTGATATTTACTAGTGACAATGTAAAAAAAAGGTGGATGGTAGATGGCAGAGGAAACTGATTTTATTTGTAATACCTGAACTCTTTTATGTGACCATATTTTAGTATTGCCAAGACCTATGTTAGGTATTTTTGAGACAGAGATTGGAGGATGTGCTTGCAAGTGTTCAGTACTGAAAAAGGCTTATATTAAAAGATGATGGCATATGAGGAATTGAATTCTRCTATTTGATTTTATGTTATTCCATTTCTTTCAGACAGCAATGGACCAGTTACATATGCACTTCACTCAAGCCATTCACAATACGGTGTTTCAAGTAGTCCTTGGATATGTGGAGCTATGTGCAGGAAACACAGACACTAAGTTTCAGAAGTTGCAGTACAAAGACCTCTGTACAGTATGTAATTCTTGCATATGTGAATGTTTTCTACTCTAAATTTTTTCACTGTTCTAAGTGTGCCTTATGTCCGTAGAGACTCAGTTGTTAAAATAACCTTGCAGTTGCTCTAGTTTCTTAATACCATTTACAGCTATTCAAGGTAATTGTTACTCACAGCTTAATGTTGATTTTGATTGTACTGAATCTTAGCACTTTGGAATTATTATTCACTCYATCTGACACCAACATTTCAAAACTTGTGTGTCTTCAGTATGATATGCTAGTTATTGGAATAATTTATCTTTGAACTTTATGCCAGTGCATTTAGGTAGTATTCACAATTTTTCTGATACTGCATTTCAGTAAGGATTCTTGTAAAGATGCAGATTTAATTGGAGTCTTCCCATTACTCCTGGCTTTGTGTCATTCACTTTTCATTTTCAYATTTAATTTCACATTTTTGGTGTCAGGATAAGGGACAGCTGTTATATTGCGATGCAACAGCCTGATGATAGGCAGATCATGGACTGGGAATATYCATATGTTTTCCTCAAGTATAAATTTTTAATTGCAGTTTCTTGCATATTTTGTAATGTTAGAATGAATTACTGTAATCTGAATAGGATTTTTATATCACTCTTTAATGTTTTCACTTGGGATTTTACTGCTACACCTTGAGAAATTTTCTAAAACTTCAGTGATGGGGAAGAAGAATGTGAGATATTTTATGTGGTTCTAACCATTGAAATTATGTTTCTATTTTGAATGTTCTTGAGGATGTTGTTTGTCACAGGCCTCATCATACTTCACCAGCTTAAGGACCCACCCCATCACTTGCAATTTATTAAATTAAAATACAGTCACAAGGAAATTAAAGCTCATGTTCTGATCCATTTTCGATTCTTTCACTTCTTGTATCTCCTGGGTTCATGTAGCATCAACTAGTGAAGAACACATCTGCATTGAAACACATTTCATTTTAGAGAAGTGCCTATTTGGCTTAAGAAGCTAGCATAATCTAAGAGCCTTCATATAAATGAAAGTGTGATATGTAAAATAAATTTATTGACTTAAGTATTCATGAGCATAATGAGTAAGATTCCGGATAGGTGGTATTTCCATTTCACCTGAGATAAGAATTCACTGAGAGATGAATTCTAGCTGCAGAAAGCCAGCAAACCCCAGTCTTTGTTCTGTGGACTGCAGTTGCTTCATCTTTTTGCTATAAGCCTTCAGAGTGTGGTTTTATTTTCTTTTGTTAGTTTCTACTGAGCTTTTCTTCTAAGGTTTTTTTTTTTTTGGCTCTATACTTCTGTATGCCCTTCAGTTTATTTCTCATTCCTTGCTACTACTAGTGATACTAAGCCCATTTATTTACACTTACTAACTACTAATGAGCTGCTTCTGACCACTTMCAAAATACAGGTTGTGTGTTGCTGTTTATCCTTACACTTGAGTGTGTGGAGAGGTATTTCAGGTACTTGGAAATACCATGTTTTGTCATACACAGAAACTGCATGGTTACAAAGTTATTACCTCATTATTTCTATTTGTTTTACTTACGCAAAAACCTTAAGGAGATGATGCTTAGGTTATTTTACCCTCAATAGCTGGCAGTCTGTATAAAGGAAGGTACTTTAATATACTATGAATATTGCTGTAATTGCATTGAAATTTACTTTCAAAGTTTTTTGTTACTATCTCGGTAACYATTARATATTTAGGGACAGGTTGCAGATGRGAAGTTTTGATCTCTTACAAACMATGCTGTTCAGTGTTGGTTGTTACCTGTTGCAATGCATTTGTGAAGTCAGGTTGCTGAATAAGGTGAGCTATCATATCAATTCAATTTCTAACTTCCTGTAGAAAAAATACCAGCAGATTTTCATCTCATGCATTCAGTTGTTGTTTMAGACTGAAATATRAGCCTTCTTTCTCTTTGYTTAGTTYGAGTGAGAGCCCTCTTCAGGCTGTCTATGCTGTTGAGCCAGGATGTCCTTAAATATAAAAGGTTATGGAGTACTTACTCTAATTAAACAGGGAAGTAATACAAATCTGAAGTATTCTTTTTGAGGCAGATACTCTGCTGTGTATTTCTAAAAATCTGTCAAAATGAACTCATTTAGTTTATTTCCATTGTATATGGGTAGTGGGGGACTATAGTGGCTTTTTTCATTGTTTTGTTTGTATCTTTTTGGAAGCCAGATACTGGATATTATAATAATGTGAGTTTTTAAAGAAAGAATAATGTTTTCATAAATGCTTAAGCATTTATGAAAGTTAGTGCCTGTGCACTGAGTCACTGTTTCCTTTTTGAGTGTTTTTTTTTTGTTAGCAATATGCCATGCTTTTGCATCTTTTGTCTTTTTGAATATTGCTGGAGCAGAGCAAAGCTTGGCTGCTTCAGTCTCAAGTTTTGTTTTTCTTTATTCTAGTRTAAGCTCAAAGAAATTCACTTGTTTATTTCCTTAGTCTAAATTGAATTATCTTGATATTTAGTAAGTAATCCTTTCTTCCTCTCCACCTGAAAGTTASTATGTCTTCAAGTATAGTGATATGCACAAGCGAAGTTTAGATTTTAGATACAAAAAGCCCTGAAATACAGAGTAACATTTCCTGATGAGTTGGTAGAGAAAATTGCTGAATCAGCAAGTTTGTTTGCTTTTCATTTACTTCTTTATCCATCATTCAACCCAATGGGGTACTCACCAGGAAGGTTTCTACGTAGTACTGAAGTACAAAAGTCTGTATCATTGAACTGGTGTCACATGTCTGCAATGTCAATCAATCTCGAAGCTGATCCCTCTGATAGTGAGATGTTCTGACCATTAGACTTTATGGCTTTATTTCTGAGTCTGTGTTACTGTGAAATAAATATAAGAGGTAGTTAACATACAGGCCAGTTGAGAAAAGGGAAAAAAACCCCAATGCTAGCAACCTCACTTTGTGCTTTTGGTAAGTTGATTAGTTGATCAAAGTCAGGAATCCATCACCTCTTAAAATACATTTGAAAAGGAAACTGATGTATGTCAGTTCAGCTGTATGAATRTGGAGAGTTTTGTATGGTTTGTTTTGCTGCAGCAAWAAATGAACATGRTTTTGAAGTTTCACAATGCTATTTTGTTTTTCTRTAGCACATTACATCAGACAGCTACATTCCATGCTTGGCTGATCTCTGCAAAGCCCTCTGGGAAGTCATGCTCAGTTACTACCGAACGATGCAGTGGCAYGAGAACCATGACCAGGATGAGGCAGCAGTTGTGTCTTCTGGTAAGAAACTGCTCGAAGCAAAACTTCTGATACATTTCTTTTGCTCAAGTTAGTAACTTGTATGTTGATACCTTTGTGGTCTTGACTCAGTGCTTTCAGCATTTTTGCTTATAGTGTGCAGTAAAGACTGAAATACTCACTGGATTTTTTTACTCTTCAGTATAATGTTATTTTTTAATAAATATTTGTATATGCCAGTGTTGCAGATATAAATTATTTTATTTTAAACATTGCTTAGGGAAAATATCGTTCCCCTATTGTGTGGGATCTTAAAAAAATGATAATAAAAAAATTCTAAAATGTGGATTTGCTGAAGCTGTTTCTTGAGTTGAAGCCATTGCTTCAGATAGAAGTTTCTATAACTATATCAGATAAAATTCAGWGTTGAAATATTTACTTTTGAGATGYACTATKTTAAGAAAGATTCTAAATTTTTGATTGAATTGCCCATTCTCRATARTATTTACATTTAYATTTTAAATAAGATRATTACATTTTCTTCTCTTGTYTCCATTTTKCTSTGGTTTTTGCAAATGCAAAATCAGGCAGGTACCATAAACAACTTAATTAATGGAAAAAATTATCACAGTAATATATTCAGCCACATTTGCACTCATAAAACTAGTTCCCCTTATGATATCCTGAAGAAGGAAAATAGTCTGCACTCTAAAAGCCTTTTACAGGAACCATTAAACTGGTAAAGTGATATATACCGTTGTATACATAATATTAAATGCATTGCTTTTAMATGCATGCCTGAGTGTTTTGGTATGTTTACTACTAATCTTCTCTTACTCAGTTTTTAAGTTTCTAGGAATGTGGCTTAACTATAATGCACAACAGTAGGTGATCACAGTAGGTGATTTACTGAATCATTTGTTCAAATAYATCAGCAGTGATAAAGCACATAGAAGGGAATTTTACAAGTTTAATTTCAGAAGGACTATAAATATCTACTGGTTGTCTTTTTTTCCTAAAACTCATTGTTCATTCTGCAGTAATTATTAAACTTGCAAATGGAATTCTCATTTCATACTTATTGATTTAATGGCTGTGATATGTGCTAAAGCCAGAGAGTAAAATTCCTGTAGAAAGGGCATGCATATCAAAAGGAACCATGGAGGCAGTTCAGAGATTATGCCAAAGTTGTTCCTCAAATAAGCCCCATAGCCTGGAGCAGTAGATGTACCACTGTGTCTGGCTTTTATAATTTTGAGAACTCACAGCTGTTGCAGTATTGTCCCAAATAATGTCAGCACTCTTTGGAAGTACCTTAAGTGTGTCAAGGGACTCTTGGTCTTAGGGCACAATTATAGAAGTGAGAAGCTGGACTTAAAAGACATTATTTATATAGCTCTTCATATTTTAATAGTGAAACTTATCCAAAAGAARTCCTTGGAAAGACAGAATTAAGTATTTATATCTAGAACTTGTTTAATCCTACTGAAGATAAAATTAGTGAACTAAAATTATCAACATAACATGGAATGAGTTCTGTATCATATTTAATGAGTTGTAGTTTACTCTGTGATTTTGTTGTTTGTATGSAAAACAGCAAATTGCTGTAATGTGGGGTTTCATCCCTGAAAATAAACTACTTACTAGAAAATTTTCCATTACACTGTTTGTTGTGGTCAGAACATTGTTTGTATTTTTAGTAAAGAATCAAACAGAAAATGAGTTTTAAAGGGACCTATGCAGTCATTTTTGTCTTCCCTGCWCAAAGCAAAGTGAACTTTGAAGTCACATTGGTTTCTGTGAGGGCTTGCCTGGTTCAGTTGGATTTTCACATAACGTAAATTTATTATGATGTTGATGTAACTTACATATATTCATGAGACAATGATTTAACGCAAGGTCTGAAAGTGAGTGGTAAAAATGATCACCATAGCAATTAGACTTCTGATTTCACAAGTGTAATCCTAGTGGTAGAAGTTGGTGACAGCTCTAGTACCTGTAGAAGATTCAAAGAAAAACAAGAAGAAAATGGATGTAAATTGAATTTCAACCATTTTAATTTTCAGAATGTTTCATTTTTTAGTACTATGTAAATTCTATGCAAGAMCTGCTTAGTATTCAGAGAGTGAAGCAAGAGGACAGAGATTTGATTGGTTTCTTTTTTTTGCCTTCCTCTACCTAGCAAAGATYAAACAAAAACCTTTTGTTATGGCTGAAAGCTGCCTTTATGAATTTTTGAGAAATACTGAAAAACCTGAAGAATTACTGTATTTAAATCAGGCATCTAGAATAATAACTCCTGGGTGGTTTTGATCCTTGTTTTTATGTGTAGTTATGAATATTTATGYGTTCTACTACCTGTTCCACATTCATCAATGGAAAATGTGTAAATGYTTGTCCAGTCCTTGATTTTTCAAGGTGGTTACTTTAAAATAATGTGTTTGCATGTGTAAAATTAACTGCAGTGCAGTTTATTAAAAGATTGGAAAGAACACCTCTTATCATAACTGGGYGTGAACCAGGAGCATTGGGAGACTGATAGAGAGAGTATTCCATTGATTTTTTTAGTGAACAATAACATCTGTATTGCAGTGTCTGTCCGACCATTCCTTTATGAACGGCTGTTTGTGAGTACAAGGACTATGGTCTTAATCTAGAGAACAGATCAAAGACACTGACTTGTTTAGGATTGGCTTCAKTTTGAAGAAGTTTAAAAGAGAGGAGGTTGCAGAAATGTACAGAGTGTGTGTGGCTAAGATTGCTCGTTTTGTTTCCTGAGAAAAATTAGATCTACCTAATCATTTCCTGGCTGGGTTATTCGTTCTGTTTATGTTTTGTTTAATCTTCCATGTAAGGTTAGGAAAATGCATTGTCAGAATTATTACTTTCAGAAGATGAGCATATTGAAGTATAGTTACTAAATTATAATTTGTGTAGGCAGTGGGTAATATTTGTTTTATGATTTTTCTTTSATAAGGAAATATTTTTTTGTATGCCCTGTAACAGTAGGTATGTTTGAGTCTTGTTTGCACAACAAACAGCCTTTTGTCAKCTCCTTTTGAGTTATTAGGGTAAATTCTCAGTTAACCTGCAAAAAGCAGTCTCAATGTCTTTACACAGGAAAAAGCTGCACATGGCTCTGTAGCCTTGGAATAAATGAGTATTCCTAATATAAACCCAGATTACAGACTGTATTTTCTATGTTTTTAATTTTGATGAGGAGTTATTCAATTGACAATGGAGCGTTTACATTCTGGCTGGTTATTATGCTGGTTCTGTGCTCTTGAGTTCCAGCCTAGCGAGAAGACATTTTAACTCAACTGGCTGGCCAGTTGTTCTTGGTAATGTTTTATGTTCACTGCCATAATACCTAGCTTGCAGATAAAGCTTTCTCAGTATTTGATAAAGTTTGTAATTTAATAACATGTCCAGACATACCTTATGGCTCCACCTGAAAAAARTCAAGCAAGGCCACCATCCTTCTCAGTATTCATATTCCCCACATTTGTTTTTTTTAAATTTCAATGGAAGTAAAAATGTAGAAGATGTCATATTTTTGTTGTTCCTATTATATGCTCCATGAACGTTCCAATAATAGGCAATAGTTCTTGCTCTGAGAAACATACTCTGGCAAGGTTCAAAGCAGATGGTTGATGGTGAGAAGGAAGATATGTATTACACTCTTTTACTTAGAGTCTGGCCTAGRACTGGGAGAATGAGTCATTGCTAATTGATAATTGGTGATTGTTACAGAAGGAAACTGTGCTCACTTGACAGTGAGCAGTGAGTGATCTGAGGAAAATACAATCAAAACATGCTCAGACTGCKGTGCTGTTTTGTATTTTGTTTTAATTGAATTGTCAGTGTCTGATACAAGTCAGAACAATTCCTATTAGTGGATGATTATTTTTTCCTTCTCTTAAATATGTGGTACTCCAGGTAATGCTGCAGGGTCTGTTCTGCACACATCTGAAAAATTGATCAAAGTCTTATATCCAGTCTCCCATTCCTTACTGGCCTCATTAGAAAGATTCTCACAGTATTTACACAATACTCCTCAGCTGGCAAGGTCTGGATTCAGGACAAGGCATGACAAGGAAAGGGCACTTACCTTGTTGATAAATGTTTCTTAGTACTGATAGATGGAGGACAGATGTATGTTGTTTATGTTTCTGGACTCTTCTTCAATAGACAACAGAATTAGACATCAAAAATTGCTCATTTCTCTGAGATAGGTGAAACTAAGCCAGGAGTTTTTCTGGAAAAAGCTGTGAAGCCTTGTAATGAAAAACTGCAAAGGTCCTTTAGGATTAACTCTCACTGTGATCCTTGTAGCACATTACTGCGTAAAGAACACTGTTGTGACAGGTATTTGGTATGCAGGTGATGAAACTCTTCTGGTCTGCATTAACATATAGTGCTTATATGTGTGTTAYTCATTTCCATCCAAAAGTTTAGAGCAAAGTAGCTCTTCTGGAGTTTGCATAATCAATAATGTGGCAATAGCTAAGGAAATTTAATTCTGTGTAGGATAACTTTCAAAGCTTTTGAAAATACTAACAGCGCCTTTAACCCTAAGTTTCAGATGGCAACAATGTGATTGGAACTGAAGAGAACTGTTTTGACCGCAACTATGTAAAAAAGAAACTGGAACACGGGCTTTCACGAATATGGCAGGTATGGTTTTTGAATTTTGTTTCCCCTGAACTATTTATTCTCCCCCTCTTCCTCCTCTCTAGTATTATTTACAGTTATATTTATAATAGTRTTATCAAAGAAATGTCTCCAGGATTTTTTAGAAAGATTTGTTTTGGTTTGAATATATCAAGACTATGGAATTATAATTTCTATGACTCAGTAGTTGCAATGCTTCCAAACTCAGTCAAGATACCAAAACACAGTAACAGGACTTTCAGTCTGATTCAGTTTCTTTCAACCTGTGTGCTGTCACACAATTTTGTTCTCATATGCTTTTCTCTGGTTACTGCTTTATGTTTCTGGTATAACCATAGCTATGGAAAACCTGGAGCCTTGTGAACCTGCCTGGTTTCACAGTATTTCTGATCTGACTGGTAGATCAGTTTGCTGTGTAGTGTCAGCCAAAATCTATGATGAAAAAGCTGTGTTCTGTTTTTGCATTGACTATAAAGTGTCTAAGTTTGACTCCATCTGTGTTATAGAGTGCTAAAGAAACTGATTATAAAAGTATTTTAGAGAAATTATCCATGTTACAGAAAATGGAATTCTGTTCTAAATCTCRAAAAAGGAATTTCTAAATGCAAGCAACCAAACAGTGTTAATGAACCTGTCAACCAAGCCTTCACTTTTTGTCTTCAGTGTATTAAGTATACCAAAACTTCTTTGTGTTTTTTAGGATGTCCAGCTGAAAGTGAAAACATATCTTCTGGGAACAGATCTGTCTAACTTCAAATACGATGACTTCATATTTGTACTTGATGTTATCAGCAGGTATACTGGTGTGGTTGTAAGACCTTTCAGTACATGTCCACAAACTTGAACTCTGATAAGTTAGTGCTGTTGATTAAGGCTGATATTTGCATYTTGATGCCAATTTCATTCAAATATGCTGGTAGCTCAGGGAGCAATTCTTCTTTATGTGGAAGTTGATGAGGGTGTATTTGGAAGAGGTAACATGAGCTGCTTGGCTGCTCAAGTAGTGCTTAARTGTGATACGATTTCTCTATGTCTCATTTTAGGATTTGTGATCCGCAGGTCTAACCATTTTTTTTCTAAGAGCTTTTAAAGGGGATCTCAGTYGAGCAGAAAAGTACTGTGGTACTGCCAACCTGTACAATGTTATATCCTTCTGTTTTAGTAATAAAATGACAGATTGAGGCTGTGAACTGACAGCTTGGCTCTTTGTCTCTATGTGTGTGGGACATAATGATAGGATTTGGACGGAAATGAAGCATGGACTTTTACCAAATGCAGCCTTAACATTGAAATGTAAAATTGGTGTTTTGCATTTATGAAAWTACATGTACACTTATGGCTGGAAACAGCAGTGTTAAGAAATMAATAAATATTTCTAAACTTTGTTTTATTACTATAGGCTGATGCAAGTTGGAGAAGAATTTTGTGGCAGTAAGTCTGAAGTTTTGCAAGAATCTATCAGAAAACAAAGTGTTAACTATTTCAAAACATACCACAGGTGAGATTACTGCATGTGCAGCAGATGATTCTAATGACATTTATTTTTATTGGGTAAATACTTTGCAAAGGAATTCCACTGCATAATGTTCTTGCTTTGAGGTTGACAGTAGAATCTGTTTCATGATGAGAATAAGACTTTGAGCCCTGGAGAAGGGGAGAGGATAGAGAAGCTTTTGCTTCCACTTTGGTTGTGAAAAACCCTAGTTCTGCCGCAGACAAGCCAGATAAAGATGAAAACTTTTTTATGTAGAATTTCAGTAGTTTTTTAGGTTGCCTCCTAAGTTKTTGTGTGGCATCCTGAGGAGGAATGCCTCTGAAGTCCATACTTTGTAGCAAAATTCTTACTTCTTCTTCTGTGCCATTGCTTAAGAAGAGTGGTAATGTATGACTATGAAATGTTTTTTTGAGTATTCAAGTCTGTCTTCCGTCAAATAAGATATTTAGAACCATCCTTTTGAGTCATGTTTTCATGGCTTTGTAATTGGCAGAATCTAATTACATTTCAGTCAGCTGTGTTGTCATATCCAACATATGTGGCCAGTCATATGTGTTGTCATGGACAGACATTCTCTGGACTCAGATATGATACTTGGCTATGACAGCTTCAAGACTTGTCTTTCTGTTTGTTTAGTTTAGTTGCCTTGATTTTCCAAATGTTTTGGTTTGGATGATTGACAACTTTTTTAGTCTAGGTGTCTAGTAACATGCTCTGAGAAACTCTTGCTTTCATAGTTTTGATCTTTGTCCTCTGTTGTTCCTGAGRAATAGTCATACAACTAATGCATCCAGACCCATTTGRAAAGTCTGAGACTTTCTGCCTAAARTCCATAAAGTRTGAAAATTAGGRCAGGAGAACATGAAAYGGTGTCTAAATTCAGAGGATGRGAATGTTTAGAATTTCTTCCAGTTTTAGTAGTTTGTTGCTGGGAATTCTTTCTGATGGAGATGAAGACCTCTGTTCCAGTTGTCTGAAAAACTTGAGCCTTGATCAGATCCATATTATGTCTTGTCACGAGGTGCCATCTGTTTTTATTTATTGATTTTGTTCTCAATCCTCAACTGAATGTCACAAACTGATTTTGTTCTACCTAACCATCTTTTTCTGCTGACTTACCATATAATGCCTTATTTGGTTAAGTAAATATCATTTTCACTGTTACAAGTTTGCTTATGTTTAACAGCTTAAAGAATCATAGACTCATGTTCTGAATTATCTTTGAGTAAAATAAAGGTTAAAGAACATTGATGGAATATGTATAGAAATAATTTTTTGAAATAACTTGTAGTTTTTATTAAGGTAATGTAATTTTTCTGAAGATAAAATGAAGTATTTATTGACATGACTCAAATTATATGAAACCKTCTAATACTTTCTACATGTTTTATTCTGCATGGGTATTGTGAAGATTAATTGACTGATGTTTTTATCCTCAGGAATACTGTAAAAACTCCCTGTCTCAGAGCTATGCCCCTTAGGTTATTTTATATAAAAGCTTTAAGCATCTTGCATTTTCAGAGCAAACTAGTGTGGCTTTCACTCCTCTTGGGTATTTAATTGGAAGGAAAAAAAAGCAGTAGTGCTTTTAAGGATTAGTACATGAAAGGTACATAGAGCTGAAATTCTTAGAGTCCAGGAGTAATCARTTCTTTGTGTAATTTGACATATGTGGCCTCCTGGGCAGTGTAGTGTTATAGAGAACTGCCAACATAGAGAAAACATTGAAAGGAATTTGCCTTGTGATTCAAAAAACATAGAAAAGAACATTAGTACTAGAGCATAAATGAAGTCCTTTTTTTGTGATGCAAGCTGATTATTTTGAAAAATTARAATGTGCTTTTGGCAAAGTGCATCAGTAAGGTGAATTTTGAAATGCAATTTACTTTTTGTACTGATACACTTGTAMAAAGGTGTGTCTGATCACTAAAGCTTTTCAGAGAATGAATGTATCAARTCTTCATGGCTCCCCTTTCTATACTTGCATTCTGGTGAAAATTAAGAGCATTTGTTTAAGTACTCTGTCAGAGCCTGGATTTCAGATTTGAAATTCTACAAAATCAGTTGTTATGTGGATTTTAAATGTTTGCTTTTCTATGAYTCTTTCACCTTAGTCTCCCTCACAAAGAATTTTAATTTATAATGCTGGTTTTCACCAGTTTTCACCGGCATCTTTTTCTGTTGTTTCTGCTGACTTTACTGCTGCAAGCTATGAGTACTCAATGCCCTGAAARTAGCAGTTGAAATCTATTTGTATTTAATTGGTGAATTTACATAGACACAGCAGACAGTAGTCAGTTCAACACATTGCTTATCTCATTATGGCAAGCAAATTTTAATTRTAGTGGTGGTTGTAGTTCATTATTGAAGTTGTGGTATTCCTAGAATATTTTATTGCCTAATTAAACACCCAGTGCATAACAGCTATTGCTTGTTAAACAAGACAATATGCCCTATATTAAAAACAAAAGAGGAGCAATGTGACTCCAAAAAGCAGTTATTTGTCTTTTCCTGTATGTGTTCCACTTATGTGGCAAATTTTTTTCTTTATTAAAGATATTTCTGCTTATGACAGAGTGGAGGCTTTTCTTGTGATTAAAACAGAACAGAAAAAGTGCAGAGATGTAATGGCTTGATTACTTTCCTTATTACTGTATTTATACCAAAGTAAAATTAAGCTATGAAGAAAATTAGAGATTAGTAGCCATTTAGCTTTTTTCTTCTGTGAAATGTTGAGATGTCTGTAGAATTTTAGTTCTTTCTACTTCCCTTTGCTATCCTTTGTCTTCAGTGTGTTTGAAAGAAGCAGCTGTCTTATGTGGGCTTTCAGGAGCTGTTGTGTTGCYAATAGAGTGTTTGTATAGATTATATTGCTTTCTACAGTTTACAGAGGAAAAAAGGTGCAGTATTTCTGCATAATTGTAGGTATTCCTCTATAATTGTTAATGGTTTTGACCAAAAAAAAGGGTTTACAAATTTTGGAGATAGTATTAAAGAATATCTTTCTCCAGATGTGTCATAAAAAATACACTGTTTTAGTAGCCACAGCTTTTGKGTGGTTTGTCAGTTGAAAGAATTACTTAAATACTTGTTTTAAAGTGTAACTTTTTGTGCAGTTTTRGAAGGAGTTTTTCACTGCAGAAGTGAAGTGATTGTCAGCTTTGTGATTTACCCTTTCTGCCAATCAAGAATAATCAAGATTATTMATTTTTGTTTCAGAACCCGTCTTGAAGAACTAAGAATGTTTTTGGAGAAYGAGACCTGGGAACTTTGTCCTGTTAAATCAAGCTTTAATATTTTGCAGCTTCATGTACGTTCCATGAATAAAATATACAAATGTGTTAATTCTTTATTAAGTCAGAATTCAGGTGTTCTAGGAAGTAGTAAGACCCATGAACTACTGTACAAATGTTTTGAATGGCTTCTGAAAGCTCTACAATTTTACTTCATCACATTAGAAACTTAAGAGTCAAATGGTTTTAAAACAGTAACATTTCTATTTCAGGCGGGCAGAGGTTTTTATGGAAGATGCTAAGAGTTGTAAGCATAATGTTAGCCTTTATTTTTCATGTTTCAATGTACTGTTAATGTGTCTGTTTTTCATTTCTAAATTATTTATCTGACAGTAAGRTGCTAAAAGATGAGTGCCTAAAAGTAGTTGCATGAGCACTCACYAGCTTGTACCAATTTGGCCTCTGTTTCTGGAAACATAGGTCATACTAGCTCATTTGGAAAGGAAAAAAAGTGTTCTTCTGTAATTAGTGAAAGCAAGTAATTAGTGTACTCGCCTTCTAACCACCTGAAGTGATTTTTTTTTTATTTTTAGTATGTGGTGAATGAAATTTAACTTGTTTTGCCAAATGAAACATGGTGCCTGTGATTAAAGCCAAAACTAAAGTGCAAAAGTGTTTTAGTGGAGTAACGTACAGCAAAATGATTTTGCAACTTCTGTGGAGTTAACAGTAGAAGTAAGCAATGGGCTACTGTCTACTAAAAGTACAGAGGAAAGGGAAAGGARGACCCTCATTAGCATTCAGTAACAAAAGAAAGAATACTTTTAATAAATAAATAGGATTATAAATCCATACATGCTACCTAAGGGACTGGAGCAGCAGAAAGTCACTGGTCTGTTTAAGAAAACAGAAATATAACATTGTAGTCCTTTTAACTGCATGTGTTTTGATCTTTAAACCTTTAGTTAAATGAAAATGTGCATTTTGCCATTGATGAATTTTGATAGCTAGAAATGTTATGTCAACTGAGATAAGTTGTGTCTTTTAGGAAAAAAGGAGTAAAAAATCATTCCTTGTGGGTCCTACTTGGTCCGTATGCGTTCAAAAATTTGTGCATTCACCCAGTGATCAGAAATTATGCAATGGGTTTGAGAAGTAAAAAATTTTGACAGCTTTTTAAAAATAAAGTGTCAACAAGAAAAGATCAGCTTTAGTAAATTACAGGTAATTTGTGTAAAGAAAGCCAGTTTTTTGGGTAGAATTTAACTACTTTTTGTCTCCTTATTTCTGTGAAATAAAAAAACCCAATTAGTTTTCACCTAGTTTTAGACAGTGTATACTTTCAGAATACAAATCAATTGTCTGCCATAGCAAAAAACTTAAAATGGCAAAGTTAAAATGGCAAAGACAAGCAGTATAAGGTTGCCACATTCATGGTTAACTTGACTCAGTGTGAAAAGCATATTTAAATAAGCAGCAAACTTTGGCTAAGGTTAATTGCCCACAGGTTTGTTGTTATCCTTTGTTATTATGGAGTGATCATAAAATTGAAAATGCGTCATTAAAATTGCAATTTATTTCTATTGGTAGGAATTTAAGTTCATGGAGCAGTCGCGTTCTCCGTCTGTGTCACCGAGTAAGCAGCCTGCCTCAGCAATTTCAGCAACAGTAACGTTGTTTGAGCAGTACTGTAATGGAGGAAAYCCCTTTGAAATCCAGGCTGACAGCAAAGATGATGAGACAGAAGATGTCTTAGCTTCCAATGGGGTATGAAGTGTTTCACGAAAAAAAGAGAAAAAAAAAAAGGGCAAATGGTGCTTTCAGTAAATGATGATTTATTTTGTGTACAGTGATGGCAGAATGTCTTATTATAAGAATCTGTTGTCTGCGTATTGTGCTGCTTTGCTTTTAAAAGTGCCAGACAGCCAGGCATCCTGTTAAATGTTCAGTTTGTTTTGCATTGGATCAGTAATTTTTTCCACTAAAGTCAAGCATTTCTTAAGGTCAGCAAGACATGTTTCACCTAAATGAGTGTTTTTCCAGGGGTTGAAGGTAGCTTTCTTTGTGGAGGTAATTTTCTCATTTTAGGGCTTGCTTTCTGGCTTCATAGGAAAGAATAGTTGTGGGTTGCTCCTTTTGTTTTACTTGTTSTCATCTATCTGATTTGCCATGGATTTTCTGATGTTTATTACATCATTTTAAATTGTAATTTAAATGCTTAGGGCACCCTCTTTGTGGTGTTTTTATTCTATAAAACTGAACAATAAGTCTGAGTTTTTCAGAAGTCTGTCAAAATCTAGCAGTCTCTTAATATCTTAAAATCTCTTAAATGCTACGTTAGCATGTTTTTGTTAAAGCTTTTGTTCTTGTTTATCCTTTTGATGAATAATGTTTCCTCGGGCTTAACTTGTGCTGCTGAGACTGGATAACATCTCAAGAACAAAAAAGAATACTTGCTGCTTAGTGATTTTAAACTCCTCTGATACCTTGCAGGTTGCTGCTTGTGAATGAGAACCTACACCGTTCCCAGGTTTTTTGTTTAGTGACTTGTAAGCAACATACCTTACACTTGTAAAAGGCTAGAATTGTCTTMATTTCTTAACTAGAGTTATCGAGGTATTTTTATTTCTATCTGCACAGTTTTATGAGATATGAAAACCTTACAAACAAGTTATCACAGACCTTCTTCAGTATTTCCAGTTTCAACATTTTCAACAGATTCCCTTCATAATCTGTTTCTTCTGGCTTGAAAAAAAAAGATGTTGTCTTACTCTGCACTAAGCTTTTGCTTTTACAACTGTGAAATGRTTTGATGAAAAAACTAGGTAGCAAATGCTGATGAACATGTTGGACACACTGTTTTGATGGCTTTGGCAACATGAAGTGTCACACTGCTGCCAAGCAGACTTTGATCAGTAAGACAGAATGACAGAATCAGTGAATTGTTAGTGTTGGAAGGGACCTCTGGAGATCATCTAGTCCAAACTCCTTGTTATGGCAAGGTCACCTGCAGCAGGTTACACAGGAACATGCTTGGGTGGGTTTTGAATGTCCCCAGAGAGGGAGACTCYACAACTTCRCTGAGCAGCCTGTTCRGCTTCTCTGCCCCTTCCTTATGTTGGTATGAAACTTACTGTGTTTTARTTTATGGCTCCTTGTCCTGTCTCTGGACACTACTGAAAAGAGCCTGGCACCATCCTCTTGGCACCTGCCTTTGAGATATTTATATGCATTGATGAGGTCCCCTCTCAGATTCTCTGGACTAAACAGGCCCAGTCTCTCCTCATAAGAGAGAACCCTAATCTTGTTTGTGGCCCTCCACTGGACTCTCTCCAGTAGCTCCTTGTACTACCCTCTTCKGACTTCACTTGTATATTATCTTTTCCCTCTTTCCTCTGAATATGAACTTTTTTGAGAAGTAATAGAGTTTGAAGTCTCTTACAGCATCTCACTTCTGGTACCATATKGTGCAGGCTCTGCCAACTTGTGAGAGGTAGGGTCCTGCAGATCTTACTGGCACTCTTTTGGAACCTGCATGAGCTACAAAWCATAAATGTAAAACAGACATTACAAGAAATTTGTCACTCTGAATGGAGGCACAGGACAGTTTAATTAACCTGTCACTAGTTGTACTATCCCTTTTGACATTTTTAATCTTCTGTCCTAGAGGCAGGGTARCTGAAGTTCTTGTTAATAGATCCCTTGGGATGGAGTAGAGTGAAATGACACTGAATGATTAGTGTTTATACATATGTATAAATGACATTTATTTTAGAACAGTTTGGTTCCAGTGGAAATGAGGTATGTAGCTGTTTTATCTAATGYATTTTCTATAGTAATATAACAGTATAAAAGTATCAAAATACAACTTAAACAAATATATAATGAAAAGAAAGAAGGAAAGGATATGAGTAGATAGTGRAGAGGAAAGGTATCAYCACTTGTRGATCCAARCAATRTTTGATTTTTGCAGTTTTGTTTTTYGTTGGTCAAAGTGATGTTCGCTGTCTTGATCTGTTAGGGCTGAGGGAAACSCACCAAATGGAGTTCACTGGGGTAATAGACATTCACATGGGGAATGGCAGCACCTAGGTACCTCCCCTGGGGGCTCTTTTACACTGTCTGGTGCAACACTATAGACTGCAACATGTGCAGTCCTCTGCTGGAAGGCCCCCGAAATGTGTCTGGGGGCATTTTGGGGGTCTGTGATGGTTTGTGGCCCCTTCTAAATGACATGGCTGCTGTTTGATCCTGCTTAGTTGAGCCAGTTATTCCTCATCAGAAGGGGTGAATACCTTAAGACTTATGTGACACCTCCTCTTGGGAAGGAAAGCAGCCTGATAAAWTTCATTATCCCATCTTGCAGKATCTGCTTCTTATTGGCCTTTTCCCTTATCTGGCTCAGCTTGTTGYTGAACAAAGGCTTGTTTGTCATGGTCATCCTCTGGTGSTGGGTGTGCACCCCCTCTGTCTYATGTAGATCAGAGGTTTCACCACCACATTGGGAGTGCAAACCTGGCCTCAGCCAAGGACCTGCTGCTCTTGCAAGTGGCTGATTGTTMAAGCCATTAACCTTTAATGTTTCAGTCTCTCACAACTGTTCCAAAGTGCTGACACAGAAAGAACTCCTTTTGAAAATGTAGAAGTTACATCTATTTTGTTATCCTTTTCATAGAAAGATAAATAATCTGCTCAGGCAATGCAGGATAAAATTTTTACGGAGGTTTTATGTTTTGGTTTCTTGCCTGACCTTTAATGTGCAGGCACATTTTAGCACTGAAAATTGAAATTATTTCAGACAGAGTCTGTAACATTTTGTTTCCAGAGAATGCAGGCATTTTTCCAAATATTTAAAGAAATAATATTCCAAATATTTAAAGAAAGCGTGTAAAGGACATAAACAGTTGATTTACTTGTCAAGTTATCTGTAGGATGGGATGAACTGTCAGGATTTCTTTTGACAATTTTAAAGTCTTTGCTTAGTTATTGCAAAGTAGGCCCCTAGACCCAGTCACCTCAGCTCTGTGCCTTGAACTTCAGTGCAATGCTTTATGTCCCTTTTATGTGGCTTCTTAAAATGTCTTTGTTGCTATACAGTTAACTTCCAGTATYGTAACACTCTTCAACTTTGATGAATCTTAGCACTGCCTTTGGGTTTGTTTGGATTGATTGCCCAAACACTTGGGAAGTGATTATTGCCTCAAGATAKCTGAATTCATTTTAGCACTTCAAAATTTTACTGCAGACTGTGCATGTTCAAAATAGAGTTATAAGGTCTCTTCAAGTTGAGGTMACTATTTAATAGTTGTAAGTTAATGCATACTTTAAAATACAGATGCATTTATCTCATTAAATGGCTTTTCCAGCTCATTAATAGCATTAGATGTAGGAGACTTAATAAAGTATTTTCCATGTTAAAAAAATAATTCCTCAAAATCCCTCTTATTCTATGATGTTAAGACAGTTAACTACTGTCAACTGTCAGATTCTTATGTCAATATGAATTGTAGTTAATAGTTTGTAGTCAATTTATCATTTTACTGTCACTGGATTTTAATTGAATCTGCATGTCATTTATCATATAATAATGCATAATAAGTGGTGGTAATTCTCCATGCTAATGTTCCAAGTTAGTTAAACTGGTTCTTTTCGTCAAGTCAAGGCTGAACTCAGCTCGTTTTTGAAATACACTGAGCTGCTTTCACTACAACTTTCCTTTGCCCAAAATATTCATGAGGCAGAATTTTTGACCATGAATATTAATAGTCTGAACATTTCTTTTTAGAATGTATCTCATAATACATTATTTTTTTCCACTTGGGCTGTTCTTGTTTTGAATTTGTTTGTAGTGTGGGATTCTTGCTTTTAGAGCACAGTGCTTTCATAGTGCTAGCCTTTAAAAGTCTMAGCAACTTGGGGCATGCATTACTGAAAAAATATATTTCMTAGTGTGTWTCGGATGYCATTTYTKAAGGATCCTGGAAGCAGAGTGTGTGTCACCTGTCACTGTTGACTGTGTGTATAAAGTTGCTTCAAAACGATGTATGCATTAAGGAAAAGTSTCTCTCTTCAAGTGATCTCTTGAAGTGCAGGTGCTTTCTGGAGCTGTGCAAACAACTGAAAATTTATGTTTTGGTTTTGGTTTCTTTTTTTTAATTAAATGTGCTCAATATTAACAAGTATTTTTGTGAAGCAATAGTTTAGCCCTTCTTGCAATAATAATTATGTGGAAGTTGTTTTTTTTTTTGTTTTATTGCCATTGTATTGATGAATTTTGAGGATTTATTACTGTTT
This sequence comes from Malurus melanocephalus, assembly GCF_030028575.1. Lineage (NCBI taxonomy): Eukaryota > Metazoa > Chordata > Aves > Passeriformes > Maluridae > Malurus > Malurus melanocephalus. The sequence goes on along the minus strand of NW_026623740.1, from coordinate 420,724 downwards.
TTGTCAGATTATAAAGCAAATAATAAAAGCTCAAATAGATGGGTACTTGGTACAGCAACTAAAAAGCAAAAAAATGTTAGCGGAGGCTGGGAGAACTAGAATGATGTAAATATTTGCTCAATCAACATAATATAATTTTCCTGCTGCATTTTTAAAGAACATTGTCAGAAGCCATTCAACTTTTCAGCAAAGTTATTTGTATCCTGATCAAGGTAAAAGCCAAGAAGTGCCCAAGGTGCAATGTTAAATGAGTTGCAGTGTTATAAGAAAAATAATAGTAGTCAATCTATTCTTTCCCTTTTTTTTTAACAGTATGAATCAGATGAACAAGAAAAAAGTGCATATCAAGAATATGATAGTGACAGTGATGTTCCCGAAGAGTTGAAAAGAGATTATGTGGATGAGCAGACAGGAGATGCCCCGATAAAAAGGTAATAGGCTGAGTGCATCCTTGGTTTAATTTACATGCTTTTCATCTCATTATTCTAATTAGTTCAGTTTCTGTAATTCAKAACAGGGGAATAATAATCAAATAATCATTATGCTGCCTGCAAAGTTGGAAGGGCTCAGCTCTTAGATCTCCAGAATGGGGAGGAACATTAAGCTGCTSATCATTATTGCAGACAAAAGCTGCAGAAAGGAACATTTTGAAAGAGGATAAAGGCTCTCTGAAGCAGGTAGTGGAAAACTGATTAACAAGGACTGGATGTTAAGTGAAGGTTCTTCTATAGCAGCTGTTGTATATATRTATAATTTCTGTTGTGTCAAAAGCAGCTGTTTGCAGACAAAAGCTTGAGTTTTGGGTTTCTGCTTCTGCAGAACAGTAAACTTTGCTACAGAGGGGGAAAAAAAGTAAGGTTCTTCCATAGCTTGAAGACAGTAATTTTGAATTTTAAATTCTCTTTTCTTTAAGAATATATACACACATGGATATATAAATGAATATACATATTCTAATTTGATGAATATATAAAAATACTTTATATATATTCATATAAGTAAAGCTAACTGTGTATATTTTAATAGGATCTGAAATACAAGTTTCTGTCTAAGACACTATACAACTTAGATGTCTATTCAGTCTTTGTGAAGCAGGATAACTTTATGTAGGGTTTGCAGGAGAACTGGAATGCYATCACTTGGGTCAAAGCAGACTACTGTTTTTTTACAAGGTGACTCTTTACAAAAAMTGTTGTTAGCATGATTCTCTAAGGTACATCATGTAAACTACCTTCTTTCAAAGAAGTGGTGGAGATACAGTTAAAAATTCCTTCATTGGAGCAAACAAGAGTTGCTGCCCATAGATTTGTGTTGTGAAATTGATACTTTTGGAAGAACATAACTTATGAGGTATGACAGCTGGCAGAAGGTTTCTCTTATAGAAAAACAAAATGTCTCTAGTTAGATAAGTATCATTGAGTCCAACTTTCTGACTCTTTTGGGACTAAAATTTATGAAAATTTAAATGACTTTTTTAGTTTCATTTTCCTCAAAATTGCTTCTATTTCTCGATAGTAACTTTCAGCTGTAACTGACTAATTTGCCTCTGTTTTGTTGTGATTTGTGTTGTTTTTATTTTCTTCCTGAATTATGAATTTGTGTCAGARTGATTAGAGCAACTGTTGGGGCGGGACAGAGGCCTGCAAAACTCCAGCATAAGACCAAAAGTAAAAAATTCCTTTCTTGAAGTRAATTAGTTCAGGCTTCTCTCTGAAGTGTTAGAATCCTAACTCAGTTGTGCTTTGGCATTAATAAAAGACTGCACTGGAAGACATACTGTCATGTGAAAAAAGGGGGAGGAATAATATATTTACCACTAAATTTTGTTTGTATGTCTTTGAATATTTTCACATTTAATATATTTTGTTTTGTTTTCTTTCAAGTGTTTCTCGAGAAACTCTGAGGAGCAGAAAGAGATCAGATTATAATCTCAATAAAGTGAATGCACCTATTCTAACAAACACTACATTGAATGTAATAAGGCTTGTTGGTATGTAGAATAATTGTAGTTTTTTATGTGTTTTTGATTTTTGTGCAAACTTAATGATTATAGCAAATATGTGAAATTATATTTAAGGCCTTGAAAAATATATGTAGTTGKGCTCTATTTCTACTCTTTGAAAATGTTAATAGTAGTTCTGGTTTTCCAGTTTTAACCCAAAATAGGAACTTTAGTGCAAGYAGGTAACAGTGTGTAGACATTAAATGTTGGTGTCCTGTTAGAGAGAGYAAAGAGGAGGAAATGTTCTTGGAACACTTGTTGTGTCAAGAATGCTGAATGAGGTAGTAATAGAGAAATGTTCTTGGCATTGGAAAAATTTTATAGGGACAATACTTGGGCAGTGCACAGTGCGTAGCCCTTCGGAAAAGCATGAGAAACTGCCCAAGAGATTTCAATATTCAATACCTTCAATATTCATGCCAGCTACCCAGATATTTGGAAGTCTTAACTGCCCAAAATGTGAGTCATCACTCTTTTGTGGTGTTTGGGTTGCAGGCAAATTTGTAAATGTGTTTATCACAGAGTAAGTGGAAAAAGTCAGCCTGTGGCAATGCAGAATATTGAGATAGCACAGATGAAGGTGACACTTGCTTTGATTAGGTTACCGTACCATCCTTTCACAAACATTGAGAAATTTCCACATTGGACTGTGCATTTGGTTTTCCCTTTTAGAAGACAAATATAATTTTTAAAGTCTGCTTTTCAGTTTRTTTATAATGCTATGGGTCAAAACTTTAATAGTTAAGTATAGAGTTAACAAATTAACTGTTAATTATTACAACCTGCATCAAATCTCCAAAAATTACAAAACGTATTTTTGCACGTCTTAGCAAACAGTGGCATAGTTCACATAGTATTCAATAGGGAGTCTAAATYAGAAACCTAGAAGGTAGCAATGTCAGGCTATTTCTTGGTTGTTACTTTAGTGCTCTACTATTTGATCAGGTATGTACAATAAATTGTATTTTTTATTTTTCAACTTAGTTATCGTTGCTGACCTACACAATTACTTGCTTGAAAAATYAAAATAACTCCCCATTACTAAAAGCTAGCTTTTGTTTCTTTGTTACCCAGTTCATCTGATTAAACCAGTATTTTCTTAATCTATTAGTAAATTACTTTTCTGGGCACAGTATAAACTTGAAAAACAGTGTTGCTGACTACAGGAAAAAGAAATTGTTTTAGCACTTTTCTGTAATATTTCCAGCCTGTTACATCAAAACATGTCAGGAATATGACAATTTGTTAAATGACCTGCTGTATCCTATGTGGTGGGTAGACTGCATTTGTGTTTTGGTTCAAATATTGCTGTCTGTCTCTTACTGTAATAACCAAAAGCTTGTTATATGTTCTTTATGTTTTTTAAACATTAAAATGGGAAGCAGGATGTAACTTTTGAGGTAGCCATYGGGAAATGTGGGGTCTCTGCAATATCAGGGTTTTCATTAAATATGCTTCTTTTATGACCAGTGAAGAGCCATTTCCTATGCTGAAAACCAAAAATAACTGAAAACTATAGGCCCTGAGAACTAGGTCTGTAGGGAAAAATCCCTTTCTGAGTCCAGATCCTATGATAAGTTTGATTCAGATAACATATAGAGGAAAGTCCTGAGGTTGGGGTTTTTGTTATTTAAAAAAAAATTATTTTCCAAAGCCAAATGTGTTAAAACAGAGAACAGGAAGGAATAGAGAGAATTAGTCTTCTCCCTGGATGTGCCAGGGTCCTAACATCCTCCTTTACTGCTAGTCTGTCTCCCTGGAAGCATTTCAGACTTAAATCTTAAAACTACTTGGGATTCTTACTGYAGGATAAAAAGGAAGGAGAGCAGAAAATACTATATCACCAACGTGAAAGTCATAATTCCCGGAGTTGTTAGGTAAAAATCCAGTCTTGGACATAYAATTTTATACTGTGCTTTTCTATTGCTTGAAAATATCCATATCTGCATATATAAACACACTAATGCATAAATCTTCAGTGGCTCTATGAAGCATTTGCCAGAGACTACTTTAGTGGATTATTATTTTTTAGCTAAATGAAGCTGAAGCTTGTAGAGGATTCAGAAAGTTGTATGTTTTGAATTTGGTACCAGAAGGCCAAGAACGGTTGAAGAAGTTTTGTTACGGATTAACATCCACCTTTGGGAAGTCTTGAGRCAATTGTGGTGTCTAAGCCATCATTTTAGCTTTGTTTTTAAACTTCCAATCTGTAAACCRTTATTAAGTTGTTAATCAACACTRAAGGCTAAAWAATACATTTTGTAAAGCTGGTTTTRAGTTTGTCAAAGCTGACACTGTCTTTGTAGCACTTGTGCTGAGGAAACTGATCTTCTCTATTGAATTTTTAAGGGAAATACATGCAGATGATGAATATTCTGAAACCAATTGCATTTGATGTGATCCACTTCATGTCCCAGCTCTTTGATTACTATCTGTATGCAGTCTATACATTTTTTGGCCGAAATGACACGGTAGGTAGAACACATTTTTCATTTTCAARTATCATTGTACACTCAGAATGAAAATACAGAGGAGGTCTCTTCGCTTAAAATACTACATAATATGTAATCTCCAGAAAAATTAGTGGCAACAGAATRGATTTGAATGTAGGAATAAGAAAAGGCTGATTAGATCAGCAATAAGGGAAGGAAGTACTGGGAGCATTATTGTCACTGAGACATTATTCATATTAAGTTTTGAATAGATACATTCTCTATTCTTTTTCCCAGCACTGTTGAGAAGGAGGAAAGACAATGTGAAATACCTAGAAGCAGTGGCAGAAAGTGGGTAGCAAAGGAGGAGTCTGCAGAAGGAGGGTGGTTTGAGGCTAGACAGTATGAGGGGATTGAATTWTTCTGTATGTATTTCTCTAGCTTACATAAAAATAGCAAAATAGGAAAGGGGGTCATGAAAGTGACGTAGTAACTTAAGTTTAAGAGATTTGAAAGACACTTTTTCAGATCTAGTATTCTCCTGTCAAGCTACTTGCATTAAYGAAAACAGTGGGGTTTTTTGAGTGATCTTGTAGTTGAAATAAATGCTTGTTGGCAATGTCTTTACATAACATAGATCAGCTTTCAACAGAATTGTCTTAAAAGCTGCATGTAAAAACAGTTGACACCTTTCTTGGTCCCTTTGTCACTCCACAAGTAACAATATTGAGGGGTTTCAAATCCGTCATCATGTGTTGGCAAATTATAAGATTTTCAGACTYGACATATGGTTCTAAATGCTTTTGAACTGTTGTATTTGGCAGGACAAATGTATTTGCAATTTGTKTTTACAAGATGGGTGGGGGTTCTTTKGGTTTTGTTTTTTGTTTGTTAGTTTGTGGTTTGGTTGGGGTTTTTTGGTGTTCCGGGTTTTTTTTGTTAAGATAATTGATTTCCATTGGCTTAGTTGSTCTGGCATTCACATTGTGTTGCATTTATTGTGTTTTTTTTTGCACCTCCTGTTTTGTGTTTCTAAAGCCCATACCGACTTCCACACTCTGTGCTTCTAACAGAGAACTGAACAGTGCTAGGCAGGTAAATGTTATGGCAGATGGGTGGTAAAATTGTAATGTTTTTGTAGTGTGCCTAGTATTTGTTTTGACAGATTGTTTTCCATGGGAAACACAGTTCTTACAAGSGTTTATGATTGTAATAAACCCTGTTGTAATGCTGCATAAATGTCCTCACTCCGCACAGTGTTTCTAAACCTTTAGAAAGTAGAGATGGGTGATGGTATGTGATTTAGACCACTCAGAGTGTTCCTATTTTATTTTTATTTAGAAAATAATGCCAAATGGGATTCTCAGAGTATGCTGGTATAACTTCCTTAAATGTTTAAAATTAGTTGTGAATATTGTAGTTATGTTGTATATGTGGGTTAGCACACACATGAAGAGAGTGATTGATTATACAGAGTTCATTGCCAGTTCAGTGAAAACYGGGGATTTAAAATATGTGTTGAGTTCTGTGTCCATTCATGATGCTGTCATTGCTCTTTCCAGATCTCTTTAGAATAATTATCTTATGTAGTCAGTATTCAGCTTTCTTCACTGCCAAAAATGAAACATGGTTGTAATCAGAATTGCTCTTTCAAAACTTCTTTTATTTGTGGAATGCAAGTTAAAYCTGCCTTATCTCAAATTATGGAGCAACACAAAATAAAATTAAAAGGAATTGCCTGTATTTAACTTCTGCTCACTAAAGTGTAAGACATTAATCAATATGCCACAAAATAGCCTTCCTTAGCAGGAAAAAACTGAGGTGAGTTCCTTTTTATTTGACAGGACATTACASTGATTTGTAAACTTACTTTTTTTTCTAATAACTAGAGGGGTTATCTAAAATTGCTGATTAATAGAATTATTTAATGCTCTGTTTACTGGCCTTACTAGATAATCTGTGGCATTTAGAAATCTATAGTTTTTGATATAGAAATATGAAGAACTTGTATTAAGTGAATTGGGTGTCGTGATGAGTGACATGTTCATCGTGAAGCCWTGAGGTTCTGTCCCTGTGGAAAAATTCTGAGCAACAATTATCTTGGGGTTTTATTTGTTTGCTTCTTGTTTGTCTTCCTCCCTCATACATATGGATACACAATTCTGACTTCAGAGTGTAACTGATTGCCTGGTAAATCTGGAGTACTGTAAACATGCAGTGTTTCATGGAAATTTATGTTTGTTTTTACTTTTGTTTCCATTCAGATATGTTTCCAATATGAAATTACCATTTTTAGAAAGAAATAGATCATTTTAGAATAAGTAAGTAGAAGCTACTGATAGCTATTGAAAGTTAGCAATTGAAAGGCAGAAAGAGAAAGAATTAATGGTAGATTTGGTTGTGCAAATTCCTTAAAATTTAATGGCTGAAACTTGCAAATAAATTTTTAGTATATGTGGGGTTTTTTTCCCTCTAAACGGGGCTTTTTTTCTGTTTGTTCTCACATTTACAGAGGGAATAGTCAGTCTTCAATTTGTAGGCTTAGGTCCATGTCWTGAAAAAGTACTATATGATGTTAAGAAGGAAAAAAAGGTAATACAGAGAATGGACTGCATTTCTTAAAGGAAAAAATGTAACATTCTTTTTTACCCATACACCTGCAAAATCAACGGCCGTTTAAAACTGATTCTCCTACAGTAAATATTTGAAGAAAAATGAAAATTATTTTTGTAAAATTGGTTATTTCACTTGCAATATATAAAGGTATGAACTTTCTGTTTACCAGTTTTATCAAATGTGGCCCTGTCTCCTAGATCAGGTTTTAGATTTCATCAGAGTGTATTTCCAGTGGGAATTCAACTCAGATGTAGATTGTCATTTAGTATATAGTATATAGGATTGGGGCAGATGGACATCTTAAGTCAGAATCTTTAGATCCAGTAAATGGGGACTAAATTATACCTGTATTCAAAAGGAGACCAGGAGGTTGTATGAACTCAATTACTTCCTTGCCTGATTCAACCCAGTGAAAGGAAGTCTAATTCTGCAGTGTACAACAGCGCTCAAAATACTGTTTAGCAAATTGCCTTTTGGTGTGAATCACATACCAGAACTGTATTCAAATCCTTCCAGGTTGTTGATTTAAATGTGCATTTTTGACATGTCCCGTTTTCCACTTTCTTTGTTGTGTTAGTTGGGTTTTTTATTAAAAGTAGTTGATAAGTAGTTACAATAATTATGCATGTCAAACCAGACCCTCAGCTGGTATAATCCATTGCACTTAGTGGGAAATTAGTGCAGCTGTATATATATGTCTGCATATATATATATACATACATATGTAAAGAAAATAAATATATATATATATATGTAGTGTAGGTATATATATAAAACTATATATCCCAGCTGAGCATCTGCCCCATACACTTCTGAGCCACGAACATGAAGATGGCACCTACATTTCTGAGGTAGATCTTTATAAGCATTAAGTAATAATGACTGTTTTATAAAGATCCATGGTTATAATTTTTACATAAGGAAGATMCATATTTGATAATTACAAGAGATTTTATAGCTAGAAAGGGGAGTGAAAATCATTTCACTTGGGTGTGTTGTGAATGCAAAGCACGGAGGGGATATTGTGGTGCATCCTTTTGGGCTCTTCACCCAAATGAGAAAATCTAGAGTCCTGCAGCCAAATACAGAATTTTAACAATAAAAGATACTGGTTGATTTATTGGTATGCATGATRCACTGTCATCTTCATGTAAGATACTTAGGTCGTTCTTCACACCAATGTAGTGTTGAGTGCTGTGACCTCTGTCGATTTTCTTTTCATTTTGTATGGTTGTGATTCTGTGCTAAAATTTTAATGTAAGTTGTAGGTAGTTTTTACAAACTAAAGTTTTGCTGTATAACTTAAAACCAGTGATGTTTCCTTTCCCAACTTAAGTAGAATTTATTTCCTCYAGTTTGAATCAACAGGACTGGGGCTCAGTAGCAGCAGATTACGCACCACACTGAACAGAATCCAGGAGAGTCTAATTGATCTGGTAAGTACCTGGRTTTTGTTAAATGTTCAGTGGGATAGAGGTCTGTGTATGCAGTTCAAGAATTAKATCTCATTGTGGCTTTTTGATTTTTTTTTCTCTTTTCACATTCAGTGTCTGTAATAACAAAGGCTTAGTTTCATGAGGTCATTATTGTATGAAATTGCTTATTTCTGACGTACAGGAAAACGAACTAAATAGATTTTGCCAGAATGTAACAATGAACATTGTAACAATGAAATTATGTATTTAAATTCTCTGTTATGGTTCGTGTAATAAAGAGAGACATTCAGTATTATCTGTACTAGAGGCATTTTATAAAAATAAATAAATGATGCATTTTTCTTCACTTAAAGAATAGCAAAACAGTAAGCTATTCTGAGGATTATTTGTCTTTCAGGATACCATAGGTAGTATACTAAGTCCTTCCTTAATGCTGGGGAACTATCCCTGATGTCTTTTCATGATTTATTTTCAAAATGTGAAAAATAATTATGGTGCTCTTGTCACACTGGTAGTAAGTGGCGACTGTTGGTAGATTTTATGGATTCAACTGAACAGCAGAATTATAAAGAAATATTGCTAAAAACTACACCAGAAATGGAAATTTGGAGTTCTCRTTTTCCACCTAAATATAAAACCCTTGAAAGATCATGAAGAAATTTCCTAAGGGTATCATAAATGGCTTGTATAGTAATTAATACCATGGATGCTATAGGAAGGTTTAATTTTCTGAGGCTTCTGTCTTAGAAGAAAAAGATTTTCTGCTCTGACTTTCACGAGGATTTGACACTCCACAGAAATGTTCTTTATGTGTTTTTAGTTCCTTGAAGCATTTTATTGAATCCTAAACTGTTCTTCCAGAGAAGCATCTTAAAGGGTTTTGGGGCTATTTCTTACACAGTCGGTAGAGGGAGCATAAGATAGCTAATAACACTAGGCTTCTGTAAAACAGTGAAAGGCTAGTCTTCTTGATTTTCTTCTCAAARGCAGTGTATTCAGAAAGAAAAATTAATTCTAGGAAGAATCAGTTAAAGATTATGGGAAAATGGCAAGTTATGGAATTAATTTTTTGAATTTATTTTGTAGTGATGGTCCTGACARTGCTTTACAGACTTCAGTTTTTTTAGCAGTTAAAATAATTGAGAAACCAAAAAACATTTCTAGTAAAATGGATAAATAACAGCAGTTTGTTTTCTTCCTCAATCATTAACAATACTGTAACAGATAATGTTATTGCCAATTGAAATTAATAGCTACSTTCAAGGTAAGATTTGAAAGAAGAAAGAAATCTTAGCCAACTGCTATTAACTTAAAGATGKTCCATGAGATTTATTAGTATCTTATGAACTTATGCTGATCTTATACTATGAATGCAAAATTTTCACTTTTTGATTTGTGAGGAAGCAAAAGTCTTTTGACTATTCTTGTTTATTATTTGCTTTTTTTTTAAGTTTATGAAAGTCAAAGTTCATTTTTATTGTGACAAAAAAGGGTATGTAGGGAGTGTATGGATGGTTCTGAACTGCTCAAGGGATTCTCCCATCTTATTTTAGATTTTTGTKAATTGCTTTCTGAAAATATTCATGTTTGCGTTGTGGTGTTCAGTCCCATGGCTTGTTGGGAATTTAAAGTTTTTGCCTYGTTTTCTATCCATGGTAACTTTATTAAGGGCTTCATTTCTGTCACTTTTCAGTTTCTGATGGCAGCACCAATATATTATGTTCATAAAGGTAGTCTGAATCTGACAGTTCTGAGTCTGTGACCAAAGCTCAGCTGGACTTGCATGTAGATCAGAGTAATGTCACCAAACTGTCAGTGTCTGTGAAGGTTGATCTACGTGATCTATATCAAGACACTTCAGTTAATTTAGACTGGATCATTCCTAGCTTTCATCTCGGACTTTGTCCATTCCTTATTTTTAGATATCATTGTATGAAGGCCTCTTTTACTCAGTATTTATTGTCRTGAGTTAGAGGGATAATTGGAGGATTTAGTGACCACCCCCTCTAGCTTTRTTTAGAATTCTGATAGTTTCTGTTTKGGATTGARTTAGTRCTATCTGGTTTATGTTAGATACCTTTTTTTAAAGATACTACTTTGATTGTTATTCAGCWTAATTTTAAGCTTCCTTTGTGAGGGAAAAAGCAATGGGAGTTCCACTTCTGGCAAGGTAAAGCACTAAGTATTCTTTTTTTCATTTTTATAACGTRTTCAGTATGAAGAGTAGGGAGGTTGATTGGAGGCATTTCCTGTAACTCCTRATGGAGCTGCTCTATTTACCATTATTACATTGCAAGAAGTTTCTGTCCTTTATATACTGTACTTATAGAATTACTAACCATACTTTGGAAAAGAAGTATTATCCTGGTTTTTATTTGGACCACTCAATCAAATTCTGACTTGTGGCCAGTGAGCAAAAGGCTGCAGCAGTTTGAAGCAATTAGTTTAGTCTTTCCTCCACCCTGCTTGTGCATCACATTGCTTCTGCTTCTGCTGGAGGTCCTTGTCACCTCTGAGCAGTGTTCAATAGCTGAATCACTTCTCCCCTGTTTTGCAGTCTAATGCTTCATAGCAAAACCAACTGTACTTGATAAATTGCAGCAAGTCCTCCTGCATTTTAGATTAATGCTTTAGGCAGTGAATGGGAAATWGCTAAGATGTGAACATGTGTTTAGTCCTGTTAACTTCTTTGCAAGGCAGTAATGTGACACCTCAGCTGTGGTACATATTATTCAATGTTAATATGCCACTCCTACACTGATAAATGATGAACCACATTATGGTGAACAAAAACCCCTGATGCTGGAATCAAAGCACTTTGRGTATTTGTTTTGAAGTAGTTTGGGGTCCAGTTTCATTTCTGAGAGTTAAGAGAACAGTATGACTTTCAAAGAATTATTTGGCTACATTGTATTGAACTTCATATGTGTAATTGAACTTCATAGTCAGGTCTTTGCACAGCTAGCACAAAATAGCTTTCATACAGACTTCTGCTATGCAGCAGTTTCAGAGTTAATAATTTGGATTTTTCTCTATGAAAAGTACTCATTCATATAAGGAGATGATATTAAAAAGAAAGCACAGAAGGTAAAGAGTGAAAAGGAAGCACAGTAGAAGTGCTGYTCATTCAGCCTCACTCAGATGTGGTTTAGGTTAGGCTAAATACATCAAAACAAGTCCCTGTTTTGAGATGGTATATTTCCATACTGGCAAGTTCCAAGTTGGGTACCTACACACATGTGTCTTTGGGTTTGTAATTTCTAAAGGGAATGTGTTTTTACACAGTAATGATGTCCATATTAGTTCACTGGGACCTGTAAGYCCCCAGGTAGAAGGCATCAATCAGTTTGTTTTGTGATCTGTGGTAATTGATGCTTTGAAAGGAAAAAGCCTTTTTCTGATACCTTGTTTTTTTCTGTTTTTAAGCAGCTTCCTCCACAAAATGTGAATTGGTCATGATGCTGCCATTGCCTGGTTGTTGTTTGTGTATGTCCTGTGTATATGTAAATAGCTGCTCTGTGTGAAAYTGCTGTATTCAAAAGAGATTTGGGGGGTAAATAACCATGGAATATTCATAAATAATTCATTGCAAACAGGTTTGCTCAAGAAAAACCTGAAATTTAGAATGAAATTTCTTAGAATTACTGTATCTTACAGCAGTAGAAAATAAATCACTGTGATAAAGTCTCTAAGCATTGCAATTCAATGTATAGAAATGAGCCTTGGTCAATGTATTTTAGAATCTATCTTTACTTTGGCTTTTAGACTCTTTTCCCCAGAAAGTATATGTCTTTTGGCAAAGTCAGGTTTAGAGATTGATGGTGCAGAGATGGAAAATGTAGATTTTTCAGCTGTGCAAATAAGATAAGGATTGGTAGGAACAATTATTTTTCTCCATGCCTGACTTTCCATCCCACTTTGCCTTTGACCCTTTGATCCTGTGGAATGGTAAAATTCAGTTACATTAGTCTCAGTGCTGGAAACAAACAGTTTGGTTTTACTTAAAATGTCACATCACAGTCCTGCAGGTGCCCTGTTGTGTATGGTTTGGCAAAATAGTAATTGCAAGCTCTGGAGAGGCTTGGCTGTGTAATGGTTTACCTGACATGGCAGTACCTAGCACAGGAATCAGCTCCTAAAGGGTATAGCTAAGGTCCTCAATGAAATGGCAGCTGTGATTCTTGGTGAGTTTTTATTTGGCTGAAGATAACTTCTGCAACATTTCTAATCCATGCTTGGTCTCCTTTCTTGTGGTCTGTGCTCATGATATTACAGAAACTATTAATGACAGTTCTCTGATGAGCGATCCTGTTTTATGTAAACATTTGGGGTTAGTCTGCTTTTCCTYGTCCATCAGCACATATCAAGTTCTTGGTAAGTGTTGGTATGTCACAGCTGCTGTACACTGTTCCACTGCCAGAACCTTCTCAGATAGTGCAGTTTTGTCCAGGCCTTTCAAACCCCACTTACTGCTTTAAGATTGTGATTTCTTCAGTATTTAGTTATTGCAAAATCAAATCTAAAATCTTGGCTATTGTGTATTCATATGAAATAAAAAAAAAAAATCTAGAACTGAAATCTTGTGCAAAGTATTAGGCCAAAAGTACAGTTTTGAAAAATTGGTATTAGTGTGATCTGTAGAACTTTGTGTGCTAGGGACAGTTTGTGGAGTTTACTGTTTTTTGTTTAAAGTTAATGTAAGTGGATGATTGTCATTAACTGTCAGCTATTTCACCATAACTGGCAGATAATCTGTTACTTCAGTCATAARTTCTTTTGGTTAGTTGAAATAAGTGTTTCTGTTCTCGTGATGAGATGAGCCCTGTAAAAATGTCTCTCTTGCAAATTGAATGTCAAATTTTTAGTTTAGATAATTAGCTTATGTAGTTCACACTTCTGATTTAGGTAATTAGTTTATAGTCTTTGCTTTCCCTAAAGATGCAAGGCTTAACAGAGGTTCACCAACTGAGTTCAGCCACAGTATTGAAATAAAAATGTTCTCTTTTTATAGATGACGTTTTTAGAGGAAGAGATTGAAGGAGCAGCTTGTTCCTTACACAGATTTTGTTTTTCTACCTGTTCATTAAAAATTTACTTATTGGGAGTAAACAATTARATGTTAAAGTAAAATATCCCACAATTAAACAGTATCATGCTCCCATTCATCTGATACCTGTTATTTGCTAATATATGCCTTTTTGTTGTAAAAAATGTGTCCCACATGAATTTTAATTCAACTATAGGTATCTTGTAAAGATACTTCCCAAAGGACATGCTGTAGCTCTTACGACTTTTATTAGCAACCCTTAAATAGGCAAAGCAGTCATAAGCCTGCTTTAACACTTCATCCTGAAATTTTCAGGCCTTTATAGCAAAGCAGCTTTTATAAATAATTGCTAGTTTGGTATGCCTATCATGTATAGCATTAGAAAACTCAGTTCTTTTCCAATGACAGTGTTGGGAAATTGGACTACAACTAGAGGAAATGTAATAGGTCAGACCTGCTGTAAGGTGTCTGCAGRTAATGCTGTTTAACCTGTTCTGTTGTGCCTACTGCTGTTCATTTGGTTATTGTTGAGATAAGTCTGATGCTTATTATTTTTTTTTTTAATATTTTTTAATACTTTGGGTTTTTTTCCTGCTTGGCRAGGAAGGAGAAGAGCATCTTGTAGTTTGTATCAGTTACATGTATACATTGAAATTATTTTATCGAATCCATTTTGTACAGTTCTCTTATAAGRGTGTTGTGTGGGCTGTGATATGTCTTTGACATATCACAGTTCTGCTGGATCAGCAAGACCTGCTAGTCTGATGCAGGGAAAGCCAAAGCAAGTTTATTCTGCTTTAGTATTGCTCTCTGCATGCTTAATGCTGGTGCTACAATATGTTCTCAGTGTAACTTGACATTTATTGAAATTAAAGTTTGGCTGGCTGCTATTTAATTTTCTGGCTTYTRCTTTCCTCCTTCTCCTCTTCYTCTTCCTCTCGAGGTTRGCAGTTTTACRKGACTCTACCTGTTTCTTTTGGTATTCAAAGRGAATTTCTGGTAACAGACATTATCTTGCAGATTTTCTTCATTACTGGAAGGGTTAACTTTAACAAGTCCAGTACAGTGAAAAACATCTGATTTCTTTAAATAGTGTCTAGCCTTTTTTCCTGTTCCAGCCTGTATGTTTTGACCCTTTAKTCTTGCTTTCAGTCATTTGATCATTTCTGTTAATGAAGGCAGGAGGAAAAAACACATGCATCACTGAGGCCCTTTCAGAATAAGCTTGTGCTTTTTTTGTTTCCTTTTTGCTATCAACATGCTTTTGCAGTGCTGTTTTTTAGGACGAATTAGGAGAATGAAATGCTCGTGCTGTTTGACCAGTATATTTGAACCAGAGTTTGAGTCCCTAGCTGAAGCCTAGAGTATCTTTTACTTAGCCAGTTCTGCTGTACCTTTTATGTTCTTCAGATGCAATACAATTTTGGCATTTAAAAGATTCATGGGGAGCAGGTAGGAAGACAAGAAGGGTTTAAAATGTATCTGAAGTGGCAGGCAATTTGAAGTGCAATAAATACAAAATGAAGTCTTCATAATATTTGTTTTTTACATGATTTGTAATTAATCTTTGAAAGAAAAAAAGAAAGCAGCTGAAGTGYTTACCACTGATATCTTCCCCCAGCTCTGTCGCTTACTGTCTCTCCTAAGAATAGAGCATTGTTTGGTGGGCTGTGTGTATGTCTATTTTTGTCCTGTGT
Source organism: Malurus melanocephalus (assembly GCF_030028575.1). Taxonomy (NCBI): domain Eukaryota; kingdom Metazoa; phylum Chordata; class Aves; order Passeriformes; family Maluridae; genus Malurus; species Malurus melanocephalus. The sequence continues at coordinate 405,494 of NW_026623740.1, read as the reverse complement.
AAATACTTCTTTTTGTTTTGTTTTGATCTGGGTTGTTGAGAATAGAATTAAGTGAAAAAAAGAAAAAGAGAGGGCAGATAAAGAGGGAATTTTAATATTTAATTAATGTTGTCTTTGGCTTAATGTTTTTAGACAATTGACTGTTGTGCCTAGATTATTAGATGCCATTGCCCATCTGCATTAAACATGTAAATGTGCTCAAGAAGTACCTTACAGCTCTCTGCAAGAGGTTACATGAGCTTTAGCAAATATCCAGGCATTTTGGCTTGATTATCCATTCTGATAGATGCAGCAGTAAGCAAACTTCATGGTTTCATGGTATTGTGAAGCATCTAACCAGTTTAATTGCAGATTTATCTGGCTGAATGTGAACACAGAACAGAGCAAAGAAAAAATAGTTTTTCAAATAACATAACTAGSTGGCCTTTGTAGTCATTCCTGCGCTCAGTGCAAATGTATCTGATCGAATTTGCCCTAAGCTTCTTTTAGAAGTGTTTTCTTCTGCTCATTGATACATTTCTGTGAGATCTTTTAGTGCCACAAATGATGTGTTGATGGTGTTGCTCAGTCAGCAGTCCTTGTTTTTCATGTCAGAATTTCTGTGGGGAACCATCAAGGTTCCCTGCTTTGACTTCTTACGTCGGTAACCTTATTGCAATGTTTTTTTTGTAAGTCTGAAGATATGTCCTCACCCTTGTTAGTGAGAACTCTGCTTTCCCAGACTGTGCATTGTTCCATCTGCCATAGCCCATTWTTATGTTTGTGTTTGACATCTCTGGAGATGCAGAACTGAAAGATCTTTTCTGATTTAGCGAATCCACCTCTCTATTGCCTTGGGCTGTCACACCACAGGAGGAAACTGTCAAATAAAATCCAAGAGAGTTAAAGTGGAACTTGCGAATTTTCGTTCCTCCACACCTCAAACCACTTTTAACAGCTTGGACGCTATTATCTTCTCAGTTGTCTTATATTCTTAATSTCACTTTTGGTTTGGCTTTTATCCAAGCAGTAAACACATTCTGGTGCTGCTTTGTCTATAGCAGCAAAGTTTTGATCTTTCTGTTCATCCTGTATCACTTAAATTCTCACCAGGTCCTTACACATTTTGACATAATCAATTTTCACCTGCACTACCTTTAATTGCTGCAATATAACCACAATGGGTCTGTCAGATATTTTGCTATCAGAATAACTGCCCTTTYGGTTTTCCACTTTTCACCTGACCATATGTGCAATACTTTTGGCTTTTCATGKTCTGCARTGAAATAYTCCTCTTTGTCYCAGTCTGATGTGTRGAATRAGTGACACCAGCACCAGGTTCCATCAGTGTTTCAGGTGCTCACTTCTCCTTAGGCAAAACTGGCTGAAAAAAAACTATGTATAGCAACTACTCTATTTCAGGTCACTTCTCACAGTTGTTCTTTGTTGTGAAACCCGGAAGAAATTAATGGTTACTCTTGTGGCATGCCTGAGTCTATTCTCCCTCCTTCTTCAGTTATGTTGCTGACATTTCTTCTATTTTTATTTCTATCTCTAGCTGAAACAAACAAACAAACAATTCATGAACTTGAAAGCYGCTTTTTTTCATAATGTTGTTTTTGGCTTTTTTTCCCACTTTTTAACAGCAATTTGAGAATTAGCTAATTTTGTTTTTTGAGTCCAACCACAAATGTTATGTTTAAGCATTAATGTTGTCATATTAATTGGTTGTTCATATGTTGTTTATAGCAGCCATGCTTGGCTGCTGGTCTTACTTTTGTAAAAGTTTTTGTAAAAGTTTTTTTTTTCCACTACTTTGTCACTGTGTTACTGTTATTTATTTTCATACTATAATACAGGTCGATACATTGTAGCATCTGCAGATTGTATATTCTGGCTACAGATTTTCTATGCCCAGAGTCTTGAAAGTCTCTTACCAAATCAGTGCCCTATCAAGCCTGCCTTCTCATMTGTTCTGGGTGCTGTATTGCCTTTACTTTGTATCATTTCACATCTTTTTGTGGCCTGTGTGAAAGCACGGTGTGAATAATTAATCCAAGCCCATCAAAACTACATTTATATTTTAATGTTTTCATGCCYTGAAACAGTTTGAGGAAATAGCCAGGCTTCAGAGGTGTCAGTTTATACATCTGCTCTGGGAATTTCTTCCTTCTGTGATTCCTCTTCTAGCTCTAATCTGTACTTAGATTYCTTAAATGTGGAGATGGATTTTTTTTCCTCTATTTTTTCCTTTAATTTTGCAACAATGCACTGGTATAACCTGTTTCTCACTACAGATTCTATTCCTTTACTGTGAATATTTCACTGCTTTCTAGCATCAAGATGTCTGCAGGATAGAAGTTTTCATGGAATGGTAGCTTGATTGAGAAGTTCAATTGTGTTTTGCCTAAGTTAGCCACAGCTCAATATAAGCATATGCATAAGTAACATTCCTTTGATATGTTTCTATGTGTGGTTGCTGTCAGATTGAAGATTCTGTCTCCAAAGGTGAGAAGTCAGTCTCCCAAAAGGCAATTGGTCTAAAGTCTGTTTGGGTGTTAAGGTGTAGGGAGAAGATTGTTCACTGCCTTTTTCTTTTTGTTTTCTTTGGATACTGATTACATGATGCAATTTTTTTTCACCCGTTTCACTATACTGTTCGAATAGAAAAGTCTATGGTTGTCTGTAGATTGAGCCTTGATTTAAATTACACCTTAGAATTTGAAAATTCCTTCATCTTATCTGGCATCTGAAACTGTTCAGCCGGGGTCATCCTTGTGGGTTTTGTGTGGTTTAATTTGTTTAATTCTTTGTTTCAGGAGGTGTCTGCAGATCCTTCAGGAACTCTCACAGCTGCTGAAGAGAGAAAAGAGAAGGTGCCAAGCCCACATCTCAGTCATCTCGTAGTTTTGACATCTGGCAATTTGCTGTATGGTTTGGCAGAGAGAGTGGTGGCCACAGAATCCTTGTAGGTTGTTTATTGTACACACTGTATTTGCAATTACTGAAAGCTATTGATTGTTTAAGAAATTGTGGTTACAAGCCAAAGCCTTCTTGACAGGTCAAAAACTCCTACCTTTCAATGTGATTTTAAATATGAGCGATATAGGTAATTTCCTTATTGAAGGTATTGGGGTCTTATTGTTTGGTCTAGCAACCAGCAAGCACAAGAAGTGAAATTTTACTGCAGATGATCTAGTAATTTGTGACAATACAAGGCCAAGTCTAACAGGGAAAAAAATGAAGAGACTGATGGGAATATTTAATCTGTATGGTTCATTTTCACCTTGTATTAAATACTTGACTCAGAACCGCTTAGTTCATGTCTGTTTGGCTTGAATTACTGTGTTCTTTGCAATGGGTAGAAGTGTACCTATATCACATCGCAGGAGAAGAAGGGATTATAACCAGCAATTAATGCAAATGGTACAAAGATTTTTATTTGAGAAGAATAATAGTAAGAGTCAGATAGGAATTAATTTTTTCCCCCATGAGATGACACTTAAAGATTAGACATTAATTTTAAGAATATATTTTTCATTTATGCTTAGTTAGAAATGTATTTCTTTATGATGTTATTATTAACAAATTCTACCCCTGAGAAGGAATATAAGATCAAATTGTATCTTATCTATTCACTAGTATAAAATTAATTAGGAATGTTATTTTGAAATTCTGACACAGATTTATTGATATTGATGTTGACAGTCCTGCAGTAGAAATTGTGTGACTCTTGGTCACTGACTTTACTAGACCTTGGCTCAGACTTTTGCAKCATATCCTCAGTAAAATAGAAATATGAATTGTTGATATTCAAGCCTTAGTCTCTTTATTCAAGTATTTTCTTGTTTGTAAGGATATTTTTAAATTGTTGGAATTGAGAATGCTAGTTGATATGCTGGCATGCAACTGGTATGGTTCTTCTTGGGGCTAAATTTTCCATGGTTGCCTATTGTTATTGCCAAATATGTCAGCTGTAGAGTAAAAATTGTAAAGAGACATGCCAAACATTGCACTTGATTTACAGCAAATTTTGTTTGCTTTTGAAGGGTATTTCTGGCTGAGCAGTTTGAATTTCTTCAGCCTCATCTTGATGCAGTGATGCCAGCTGCCAAGAAGCCTTTTCTTCAGCAGTTCTATTCTCAGGTCAGAATTGTACAAYTCACAGCTGATTTTCATACAGAAGATTTGAGACTTGTACATTAKGGTGCAAATACTTGTATGTAATAGTTATATTTTGCTCCTACTAGCCAGRAATTTACTGAATTGAATTTTATTTMTATTCTKTTTCAGACAGTATCAACTGCCAGTGAACTACGTAAACCAGTTTATTGGATTGTTGCTGCTAAAGCCATTGATTATGAACAAATGCTGCTTCTCATGGCTAATGTGAAATGGGATGTGAAGGAGATCATGTCACAGCACAACGTATATGTAGATGCTCTTTTAAAGGTGAATAGTTTATGGGAAATGGAGTGCAAGAGTATATAGAAACACTAAATTGCTGTCATACTTCACTAAAACTGTGAATGCCACTAAAAGTAGTATGGCTAGAAGAATATGGCATCCTGACAAATAGGAAATTATTATGAGGAGGTCTGTTCAGAAGTCTTGATTCTAAAGCATTGTTTTCTGTGGTGGTTTTTTGACTACATGGTGTGTGAAAGTGACCACAAAAGTTTAATGAGTCTCGTGTCTAAGTCTTGAATGGTAGAGAAATATGTAGTAAACAGAGTAACAGTGAGGGAAATCCAGTGGCCAGAGACAACATCTGTTAAAACAAAACACATTATTTGCTGTTCCAAATAATTTTGCTGATCGTTTGTGAGATGTGTCATAGGAGCTGTAGGTCAAATCAGAACCCATAATGATCGTGCAATATCTAATTGAAGTTGCTATATTTAGAAGGTAAYGTTTGAAAAGGAAGGTAAAGGGATTTTATTCACCCAATTTGTCAGTTGCATTCAGTAGATGTCATACAATTGCCATGTCTTATGACATACTGAACTAGTTCTTGGGACAAACCCTTTCCCATCCTTTTATGTATGCCTAAATGTTTCTAAAGGACTTCAAAGGGAAGTTTTGGCAGTGGTAGAATTCTGCTAATTAATTATACTGTATGAATTATTAATTCTGTTCAGGGAAACTGAAAATTTAATTTAAAAGATGTGTGATGTGTGAATCACCGAAAAAGCTACACATCTGTGTGGAATAGCACCTTTGTACTTTGTCACTCTGCTTAAAAAAAATCAAGGCAAAGAAGGAAGAATTTGACAGAGGATATATCATTGCACTGAATTTGATGAAATCTTTGGGATTATCCTTRTTTATGCTTCCATTGCTTTTTGTTATCAGTTTGTGCTTAAAATCGCTGGTCTCTGGGGCAAAACTTTTTCCTTCTGTGAGTATGCAGTTGTAGTTGTGAGTATGAATTTGCTTCAGGACAATCAGGGCTAATACCATTTAAAACCAATTTTGGTCTCTTCATTCTAGAGCTAGTACTAGYTGCTACAAAAACTTTTAGATAGTTGCTAAGCAATGAGTGCTTTTCTGGGTWCACTGGGACTGCAGGAATGTCATATGTAAGCACAGTGTTTGAAGTAATAATCAACTACTTTCAGCCATGTGCACAGATACACAAAGTTCTTTATTCATAGTGTGTCGGAAGCTGATGAAGTAGGGAAAGAGGATTGTTGAAGAAATTGTTTGTTATGGAGTGTAAGGCATCTTCAGAAGAGTGAGTTGTATGCCAGTTAAAGCATGACATTGTGGTACCCTGCATCTTCTTGCCAATTTAATCTTTCAGAAAATTTGTGTTAAATGCCAGTTGGTTACTGAGWTTCCCTAATGATTTTCTTCACTTACTAAGTTTTTTGGGGAGGGGGCGTGTGAGAAAAAAAGAAAAGGAAACAACTGCTGGTTTAACAACTTTGGAATTCTTTATTGGAAGAACTTTGGAAGTTCTTTGTTGGGCAAGTATGGTCTTGCTAGACTGCACTGCAAATTGCTTTTGCTGGTTATACAGAGGAGTTCATTACCATTCTGCTTAATATTGAAGTAATTTGATACTTTTTAAAAATTATAAAACCTTTAATCATTGGCAGAGGTCTTCTGTTTCACTTTATTTAAGTAACAAAATCATTGTTGCAGTAACTGCATTCAGTTAGGACAAGTTTCTCCCTCGTAGTATCAGCTCAAATCCATCCAAGACATTGATGATTCATGTGGAAGCAGGTGCCTTCCCTTAACCTGAATTGTTATCTAGTGCTGCAGTGTGGTCATAAACTGTTAAATTTGGCCTCTTTCAGTRGGTGCTCTCAGCTCCTTCTAAAGCACTGAGGAATTACCTAATATGAAAGGTTGAAGAATGAAAAGTGGTTACAGTATTTCTGAGCKTCTCTTTGAAAGCTGGTGGGGTGGGTATTTAGAGGGATAAAGAGATCATCACTGGATWTTCTTCAGTGGCTGTATATTGACTTAAAGAAGTTAAATATGAGTTTAGGGACTGAGGCAATGAAAATGGCATTTGAAGGATAAGCTATTTGGTTCATTTYCAGAGATGTCATTTTCACAAAGAACTACAGCTCTGGGGAACAGAGCAGCAGTTCCTTTAAAAAAATCACTGAGGTAATGTTGTGAGTGATATACTAGAAAGGGATAAGTTTTCTGCTTTACACATTGAGCTTGTCTCTACAATTTGTGCATATTAAGCCTCTCTGCTTTGCTCTTATTTTTCAGTATTCTCTTTCATGTGCATWTCTAATTAGTTGTTGCTGTTGTTGGATGTACAGGGTATGATCCATTTCATGCTGAAGGAATAAACATCTTTTATGTTTTCCCAGGAATTTGAAGAATTTAACAGAAGGCTGAACGATGTATCTAAGAGAGTCCGTATTCCACTGCCAGTCTCCAACATCCTGTGGGAGCACTGCATACGCTTGGCCAATAGAACTCTCGTGGAAGGGTAAGCATTTATGAATGTCTTGATTTTGGSTAAGTATGTCTATAATGATAACATTTATTGTATAGAGTTAAAATTTCTAATTTTATAGTGTCCTTGTGAGTTCATGTGCTTTTAGTGACCCTGAAAATTACCAACGCTTAACATARAACTTCAGAGTCTGGTGCAGCATTAAGCCTAAAGGGGGTGGTCTTGTTCCTAGATTCTGCTGAAGAATGACACTGAATGTTTTACTGMAGTATTTGAAAATACAGTACTCCTTCAAAAAGACTTCTATATGAAAATTATAATTGGCCAGCAGAGCAAGGAAGGAAGGAAGTGTAATTRTTGGTAGTTCTATGGTGATGCCATTTTACTTTTCCAAGAAGAAAGATGAATTTATCAATGCTATCACTTACCTTAAAGTAGCCATGGAACATGATTTCTCAAATTCATCATTACCAGAGAAATGTCTCAGTTGGCTTGGTCAACAGAGGCTTGAGCAMCTTAGTCAGGAATTGCTACACCTTGCTCATCCCTTTTTCTTTTTATCAGTGTCCCAGTCTTTTCTGATTCAATTCTGTTGCTTGAGTATTGTAGACTTTTAATCCACTGCATTTATTTTTATGGGTTTGTCTCCTTGCTACATATGTTTGGGCTCTTATCAGAACTTTTTCTGCATCACAGAATATGTTCTGTCTTCCACTCCTTCTACATATGTTGCCATATTTATTTTCTGGTTATCTTTACCCTATTCACTCCTTATTACCTATTTTACTTCTTTCCATCCCACTCTCCGGCTGTCTGCTCTAAATTAGGACCTCAACAAAAAACACGCTTCTTCTCCAAGAGTTAGCTGCATATTGAGAATTATCAGCTTCCACTGGCTTCCATAAAGCCATMATTTTTTATCTCATGCCCATTTGTTTTCATACCATCATCCTTTTTCAGTCTYTTGAGAGATCAGTTTCATGTTCATGGCCACTAAATCTATCCATGACCTCTCTCTGGCTTCTCAATTCCTTCATATGACATATGGCCTGTACAACTAACTTTCCTTTTTAAAGTTTTATTTTCCACTTATCATCCCTCAAATTAAATGAAGTGAAACAAAGGCATATCTCTTCTYCTTCCCCTGTTTCGCTTACCTTTCAAGCTGATAACGATGTCAGTCGCTATGAACCTCCTCTACCTCAGCCTTTGTGTTTGTTTTCAACTTGTTTCCTTTTCTTACATCACATCTCATTCATCTGTAGTGGCTTCAGTGTTCATGAACCATTTAATCCTTAGCTCTGAAGATCATCATTCATATGTCTTGCTCCATACTGAGKTTTGGGCTTACCATGAAACTTTGACCTTTACTTTTGCCTAAGCAGGATGGACTAGGAATACTTTCCTGATATTATTTGTCCTGCACCATTTCTGAAAGTGTAAAAAACATGGATTATCATCTTCTCCCAAATATTTGCCTGTAATCTCTTATTCTTGGCCAGTTTTTTTTTATTTTTACATGTCTTATATTTTTACATGTCCACTGTGGAAAGAGAAGGAAGGTATTCTGAATGGCTGAGTCTCTGAATACCTTMATAACTTCTTTTATCTCTGAATTCAATGAATGTATGGAATTAAAAACCATGAAGGAGGTGTCTCTCATCCAGTCATCCAGTCWAATGAGATTGCTGTCATCAGGCTCTTCACTGGATGAAGAATTACTTCCACTACAGTCAGCTATATCTTTCTTTAAATTTAGTCCTTTGCTGTCTCCTAGTTCTATATTCTCTCCTGTTTCCTGGCTGGCTTCTTGAGCCTATTGAAAATCATCTTCTAGTCTTCTGTGAAGCTCCAGARGGCTTTTGCCTTGGTCATCTGTCTTTTTGCCTCTGTTACTTTTGCATTCTGCAAATTTTGAAATTTCTTCTTATTCTTAACCTGGTCTTGCTCTGTATCTAGTTTCCAGCTGCATGTTTCTACTGCCTTTTTTGCATTAGACCTAATAATCTAAGGACTATATAATAATTAGGATTAATTTCATGAATCAGTGAAAAACTGAGCTTGTTTTAAATTTAGTAGAGGGAAAGAGAGGAAACAGTGAGACAGGGTAGCTACTTGTGGCAGTAACTGGTGGATGAGCTGGATTAAGTCTCTCTGTTCAGACCCTGTACAYAGCTGCAATTGGCATTCTTAAGGGCACTGCAGTGTCATTTCCTTTGATTTGACAAGTGTAATTCCTTATCTGTTTGAAGAACTGCAGAGATCATTTTCCTCATTTGTTGCCTATCACTCCACTGCGATCCTTGTTGATACTACCTTGCCCTTAAACTCATCCACTGTCTCCTCTAACCTGTCAGTAGTTTTCTGTCAATCTGTGCTCATTAGAGCATCAACTTCCCACAGAGATGAACCAGTGCTGCCACCCTTTATCCTCTGGTTGTTGTGGCTGTTTTTGAACAAATAGCTTTGTGTCTTTCTTTGATGCTGCCACTTGCTTTAGCAAGCTCCTGGTGGCCATTCCTAAAGCTGCTGTGTTAYCTTTCAGACTCCTGTGGTGGTGATCACTTGAAACCACTATCCAGTCTGCTAATTAGCATTAGTTCAATTTCCTCYAACCTACTTATGTTAAGTTGTTCAATGTAGGATTTTTAGTGGCTTTTGGGAGAGAAAGGGGCRATTTTTCTAAGTATCACTGGGTAAAGTGGTGTTCTGTTCAATGACTGGGTTAAAATGTATTATACTAATGCAAATAAAGCTCTGCAGCAGATATCTGGAGAACTTCTTGCCTGCTTTTAACTTAAAGTCCTAATTTTGTTCCTCCTTAATGTTGGAAAGACTAAGTTAGACAACTTTGAGAAGCAAATTTCATTTTTATTTCCTTCTAAGTTTTACTTCCCACTATTTCTTTTTTTAGTTATGCCAATGTAAAGAAGTGCAGCAATGAAGGACGTGCCTTGATGCAACTGGACTTTCAACAGTTCTTAATGAAACTAGAAAAGTTAACAGACATTAGGCCTATTCCAGATAAAGAATTTGTGGAGACCTACATTAAAGCATAYTACCTGACAGAAAATGACATGGAAAGTTGGATAAAAGAACACAGGGTAAGAGTTAGATTTGCATTCTTTTACTGTCTATTGAGAAATTACAATTATAATAAAAACATGCTAACAACTATAAATAATAAATCCCACTATGTGTTAAAAATGAATATAAGCATCTATATGTATTTYTCATTTATTATAATAAAACCTATATAGGAAGCAGTATAAATATAAATGTATATGTGCATGTATGTGTTCATTTTTATCCTATGAAGTTAGTATGTGTTTGAATTGGTTCAACATCTGATGACTGGGGAGGATGACTAAGGTAGTCACACCTGCCTATTGGATCAAAAATGTAGAAAACAATTTGAGAGAACAAATGTAGAGAGCAAAGGGAARTTGAAAGCATTTGTGAGCTGTTCATAATATGCCAAAGTGCACAACTTTGGTGTTTGGTGTTAAGAATTCTTTTCTTAACATTTTTGACATTTTTTTCCTCCTTTATCATGTACTGAAATCAAAATTGTTTGGACACTCTGCAGACAGAGGCATTTAGAAGCTTATTGGAAACGGGAAGTCAAAATAAAAAAGATCATCAACAGTTATCACAATTCATTAAAAAAAAAGCTTTTCTGTTAAAAGCTTAATGATTTGCGTACATGTTTCCCACCAAACCTCCCAAAAATGGAAAATACATTAAAAATTGATTTATGTACATGTTCACACAATTACTTTCTGTGAACTTTGTCCAATACTTTTAAAGTCATAAGCATTTTCCATTATAACCTGCCATGTAGTGAAATACAGTTTTGGCCTCTGCCTCAACTATGAAAACTATCCAAATGTGACATAACAACAGCTTTAAATATCTCTTGTGTACTGATGCTTCTATCAGTTGTAAAATCCACACTGAGTATGTTTGTTTTTTTAATTTTTCAATCTTTGTCTGGTGTTTTATTCTGTCCTAACATGATCTGCTTTTGTTTCCCAGGAATATTCCACTAAGCAGTTGACCAATCTGGTGAATATTTGTCTGGGCACCTACATCAACAAAAAAGCAAGACAGAAGCTCTTAGCTACCATTGATGACATAGACAGGCCTAAGAGATAACTGGAGAACGCTGCTTTCTTTCTGACTTGTACCTTTCTCTGTTCACATAAAGCAYGCAGACATTTCTCTCATGGACTAATGACAACATTAGAAATGTTGTGCATGACCTTTCTTACCAACATTGGAAGCACTCTGAAGTGACATAATGTTCTAAAATAYGGCTTTTTTAATCTGTAGAATTATTTTCTGTTGTATTTCTTTCTTCTTTTTTGGTTACTTGCTCTTAGTAAAGGGCCACTGTTTGTGTAATATTGATGAGCTGTATATTTTGCAAAAGTGTATACTGTAAGTAAAATCAAAATCAAAGAGAAACACATTGGCTTAATATATCATTGATGCTCTTTTTAAATAAAAGGGCTACTTGAAAATATGATTTCTTTTCTCCCAGCTTTCACCTTCAGATATTGTRCTGTTTTATGGACCAGTGTAAAATGGAAGGATATGTATAATATTTGATTGATGTATCCTGCATGTAGATTARGAGTGCAGATCAACTAAGTACACTCATTTTAAAGCCCATCTTCTTCATATGTATCAAAAAATGTCTGTTTATTTCAGAATTAATTTAGTCATATCAAAATTATTGACTTCAGATTAATAGAAGGTAATAAACATTGTATGCTAATATGACTTCTTTGTGAGACTTTATTTTTCCAGTTCAGCAATGCAAATGTGAGCAGTAATGCCAGGGAATTGGAATTTGCCAGGGAATGCTTTTCTTACTGAAGTTTTGGATTGATACTAAGACACTACTTCCTGTTTCCTGCTCCACTGTAGACATCCTGGGTGATCCTGAGCAAAGTAAAATGGCTTGAGTGCATATTTGCCCTGGAAATCAATTTGTTAGAGCATCACTGACTTCACTAAAGTTTTCAGGTTTATCTTTTGCTTTCTGTGTGTAAAGTTTTAGGAATTTTATTTTTTATTACATAATAAACATTTTGCAGTGCTGTCAGACSTTTTTAAAGGAAACATTGAGCTAATAGGTAAAAGAAATTACATAGGCTGCAATCCACTAATGTGTACAACATGCTAAATTCTCACTTTGGGTTTCATATTTGCCATTGTACTTTTAATTCGAACATGGGAGAACTAGGACTTAGTGAATGTCAGCAGTAATTTAGTGATGGAAAATTGCCCCATGGAGTCATCCTAATTGCTCTTTTCTGTGGCCTAATTTCCTCTTCAGAATTGTATTGAGCATCATTGTGTGAGTTCAGAGAAAGTCTGTATACAGTTTTAGAAGAATGATAGAATTAAAATTTCAAATATTGACTGTGTGGTAGTCAGCTTCCTTGTTTATCTGTATTTTAAAGGAAATAAGATTTAAAACAAAATTTAACACTGTTCTTCATTGACCATGCTGTCATGCCTAGTTCTATTTAAAACTTGCTTAGTGGTTTATCACCATATATGTTGAAGCTGAATCAGTTTTACCCTCATTGAAAAGGTGGTTCAGATGAAAATGTGGACTTTTGCGTCAGCGTTTCTGCCCTGGAGTCAAATCCTGAGTGAGAGCTCTCGGAAGAAACAAACATGTTGGAGACTGTTAGCGTAAAATATGTTTTAATTTTCTTCTCTTGGATGAAATAAGAAATTCAGATATCTTTAGCAGAGCTTTGGTGAGCTGAATGCATGTAATTTGTYCTGAACTGCTTAGATCACTGTAATTTTATTGTGTACCAAAAGGTAAAGGTATAAGCTTTGATTGGAATGTAGGGTCAGGGTGAGCAATTGCATGAAYCACAATCAGGAGTGATTTTTTTTTTTATAGGATATCTGTAGTTTGGCTGGTTATTTTAAAGTAAGCCCCCAAATAATAGAATGTGTGAGATGCAGTGTTAAACCTATGGAACAACAATTTGATCTTCATTCATAAATGCCTCAGAAATCACTATATTTTCCACAGGAACATTTCTTTGCTGCCCAAGATTGATGCCAAGGAGGAGGCCACATAGCTAAATGACCTACATACACTCTCAGATACATGTTTTAATTTTTAGGTTGTCCAGTGTGAAATCAGATGTAGGACTCAGTGATCCTTGTGGCTCCATTCTAACTCAGAATATTCTGTATTACTTGGTTCTGACTGACTAATGAAACTAAGTTTTCACTGAGTGCTGTATTGCTTGTTATGTTATGTTAAGGATATGTTTGGTAGTTTCCATCCTCTGATACAAGAATTTCTTATAAACCATTTATTTTTGAACATTTCTGTGCATTTTTGTTCTCCTGTACAATAAGAAGCCTCTTACAGAAGATAAGAGAATGCACAAAACTGTAAAACTGCCTTTTCTTACTGTAAAAGACCTGTGTAAGACTTGCCATATTGTAAATTATACAAATGGATATGGAAAAAAAATGGAGATTTATTGTGGTTTTGATGGAATCTATTTTATTTATAACCACTGCTTGAAATGGCATAGCATAAAGGCTAAATGTTGTACTGACTGTGGGATTATGGTGAAAATATGGAAATAATGCAGTTTGCAAGCAGCAAGGTTTCTGTGTTTGGTGGGTATTTAAGGATATTTGTGAGTGTGTTGTTTTTGCACTGCACAGCTGGTTTTCATCAATCACAAACTTGGTTTTTAAGGATCTCCTTCTCATCCATGAAATCTTGACGTGTTATGTGGAACAGTATCGTAAGTAGTATTCAGGACTTCACAAATATGTTGTGGTTTGGSTTTTTTAAAGTAGGCATAAATCCATAACATGCCATATGATAAAATACGTCCCTGAGAAACAAATGATGGCATGGATAACCTTGGTTTTTTTGTTGTGGATCCACTGCTTAATTTTAATTCTGTGGAGTRTTCTGTCCAGCCCCAGAGAGTTTACATGTATAAACTAAATTAAAAATAGTTGTGTGTGAATGAAACCCGAGTTTACTTGGCTATTCTGCAAAACAAAATCTCTGCAGTATCTCTCAGCTGTGCTGGTTTGGTCTGGAATTTTGTATATGCACACWTGTGAAAAAGCCCTACTTTCAGAACAGATCTGTGTTACATTTATTATCTTGCACAGATTTCAATGTTGTCAGATTTAAAGTTGTCAAATAACTGTTTAAATGTCTTGATCTTTAAAAAAATATATGAGCAAGCTGAAGATCTAGAGGAAGGGATGCAGTGAGGTACCAGTTGTCACTAAGCATAAAATAAATGATCAGATGTGCAAAATGACTGCAGGTATTTCTGAAGATTTTTTTTACAAATAAATCCAGGGTTTGTACCTGAATGTATTTCCTGCCCTATATCACTAGTATATTTTATTCATACATGAAAAGTCATCCCATTTGTTGTATTCCAGTAAACAGTAAAAAAGAAAYGTCACTTGAGCCTTAAATTAAAAAGGATCCTTGTGCAGTAAATTTTTCCTGGGGCTGCTGTGTGAGAGCTCCAGGGATGGCACATGGAATATGCACCATAAAAGTGGGTTCCTTGAAATCCGTCCATATATTACAGTGTAACTATATGCACACACAGAGCTTTKTGTGCCAGCTAATTCAGCACTGGGGACTGCAAAAAAGGAATGGGAGAATTGAACAAGCCACATGCTATCGGTTTCTCTGCCATCACACTGACCCTGAAGCCTGGGTAGTAGTGCAGAGGTGTTTCCTTGYGGGAGTAACTGGTGTCCATTGAGGACAAGGTCATTGTCTGGGTCTGAGGTGTGAGCTTTGAGCACACTGAGTTCCCCCTGTGCTCCCACTGCCCTTGCCAGTGTCTGCTGCTGGTGTGTGCTCTGCAGSAATCACCACACGGGAGCTGCTGAGCAGGAGCTCCACCACAGCCCAAAACATCAAAAGCACTAATTGGTGCTCCAACTCGGTGGAACATGTTGCTCCTGTCCTTAAGGAAAGCTCGTGGATAGCCGTGCTTGCTATCCTGGCTGCTTGCAGAGGATACCTGTTTAAAATGCACAACGCTACTGCGTCAGGGCATGGGCAGATCGAGCTGAAAGCCAGCGGTGTGGCAGCCTGGGGAAAATGTASCTTGCTCTGGGGCAGCTGGCTGTCCTCTTGAAGCCTCAGACCCCAATAAATGCAGGAATTCAGATACCTGATGCAGTTWTTAGCAYGGKACTCAGCATCTGTGAGYTTTCAGGACCATTTATTTCTAGAAGTGTAGGAAAATGTCATTTATGTAAATGAGTTTGACCTGGGRCTGATTCYTGGCCCTGAGCTGCTGGTTCAGCTRTCTCTTCCAGCACAGTTAGAATATCTAAGCAGCCAAATGTTCCAACCAGCTGAGTGGTTATGGGTGGTTTATAATRTGYTACATTTCAGTAGAGAAAAATTTTGCCATGAATAGTAGTGATGTGTGGTGTGTCATGGTTATAATGCCATTAGCCCTTCCTTGCCCCATTGCAGACTCAGCCCACTCTGTGCTGGTGTCTCTGCTGTTGGAAAAGRCATTTCCTTCTCAGACCTTTATGCTGAGTTCTTTTTATTTTTAGTGAGGTGTTTACTTCTGCCTTCCATTGCTCAAAATCTCTTCGGTGAGATGTAGGGCTCTGGGTGATGCACGAATGCTTTTGCCTTGTGTGCTAAGAGAGMTCTCGGTGTTTGTTGCTGCCCTGTCTGGGAGGAAGGATTCCCCCGTGGGTGGCACATAAGGGAACAGGTKAGATCTGCTGCATTCCACAGCAGCCAGGTCACAGCCTCATCCTGAACTTTGATTCAGGTTCTGCTCTGTCTCAGTGTCTGATGTAAGGAAGTTTGTTATATTTTCCTGTTCTTTATTCCCCTAGTTATAAAAGCAATGACATTATTTATCACTTTTTTGAAGTTCTGTCAGGTTGTGGTTCTATAGGCATGAACTGATTTTTAGTGGCCATCCCCAGGTGCCTCAACCCCAGGCTGAAACACGAACTGTCTGTTGTCACAGGGTAACAGTAGGTGAACAACCAATGTGGATCACCTTTTTATTTTCCTTGACAAATGAGTTATTAAGGTACTGAGTTAACACCTAAATACCAGAATCCATATGCAAAGAAGCTCGACCAGGAGGTACAAAATGAGATTTAATATCTTGTTACCAGTGTAGATGAGACTTAATATCTTGTTTGTGCACAGAAGAACTAGGACATAAAATTCTTGAGCATTTATTTTTTAAATAAATAGTATTTTTTTGTAAAGCCCAGATTTGAGACTCCTACAGATGAAATAATAGGTAAAGAGATTAGGGAATATTTTGTTCAATGTCTATCCATGCTTTTTAAGATCTATGTCTTCAATAATGGGAAATGTTGGGATAATATCTGTAGAGACTTCTTTTTTTGGAGGCGTTACATTGATTAGCTTCGGTTGCCTGGGTGAGCGTGCAGACTCTAAGCTGCTAGGTTCTGTTTAAGCACACATTTAAGATTCTGTACAAACCTCTTCCCATGAACTTGGGTGTTCTTATATCTTCAGGCTGAGACTAATTTCTGTATTAAATTTCAGTTTTCTGCATTTGAAAGGAGTGAATTGTATGAATAATTAAAACACATTTATTAACCTCTAATGAATGGTCAGTAAAGCTGGGAATTGCACTGAGTGACATGCATGAAGGATGTTTTGAACCTTGCTCTTTGTAGGAATGCGAAAAAAGAATCTTGAAGCAGATTAATAATTCCCTGGATGTCAGTATGTTCCTGTATCACAACCTGAAAAATAGAAGTATAATATTCTCTAGGGTTATCTGGTTCTTCATGGTGAACCTTTCTGCTTTTCTATTTCATGAGGTCAGTGAAGGATTTTCAGACCAGACTCTTCTACTCTGCATGTTTTCCTGAAAATACGGTAGTGTTCATATTTGCTCTTTTACAAACGTTAATTTTTTAGGAAAAGAAAATTACAAAAATGAAGAACACTGGGCTTCTTTAAATATTTCAAATATACCTTCATCTTGCTTTACTTACACAGTATGGAGGAGAATAGAGATTAAAGCATTAGCTTCTTTTGCACATAAGTGACAGATTAATTTTTGGCTTTTTTTTTTCTTACGCACTCTACTGCACACTGCAAGACTAAAAAGAGCATAGTAATGGTCAGTGGCAGCTTGGAGGGGAGCCCTTTCTGTGGGCATCACTTCCAAATTCCATGAGTCTGGCCAACAGCACTCAGGAGCTCTGGTCATGAACCCCCCACCATCACTGGGTTGGGGTTTCAGTTAAAAATATGGAATTAATGGTTTCTGTTGCCTCAGTATGGCCTGAATCTGAGAATAACACAGGTTACAGCCATATTTGGCTAATCTCTGTTAGCTCGTGTGCACCCACAGCACAGAATCCCCTCATCCCCCTCCAAAGGGGTGCTAAGTCACCCGGTGGAGACCCCTGTGCCCCCTGTCCCCAGAGACTGACCCTGAGAGCACCTTCTGTCGAGGTAGCCCAGTTAGCACTGGTGTCAGCGAGGCTGGGGGCACCAGCCCTTGGAGGGGAAAGCAGAATGCAGCCCTGGGATTGTCCAGGTGTTGAGCCACACCTCCATGGGACTGCTGTGACCTGCACTGTGCCACCTGGAGTTTGGATCAGGCCATCATTCTGAAGCACCAGCCTTTCCTTGGTACTGACAGATGAGGAGATGTGAGTGCAATGAAAGGAGGAGATTAATGCAATCTGCTTCATCTAATCTTGGCTTTAATGGAATGCTCCAAGGAGGCAATTGGGACTTACCTTTCAGCACGTGCTGGAGCTTGGGCTCTGGCTACAGAGGCATTTCCATGCCAGCCCTGGAGCAAGGCAGATGAGGGCATCAGCATGGTCTAGGATTGGACTGAGAGCAGCACCCAGGCTGAGCAGAGTCACACCTTGCATAATGTTTCCAGTATGGGCTGAAGWCAGGAACAAATGGTAAAAACCTCACTGCAAAATGGATGAGCTTTTATGTTGGTTTTGTGATGATCAGATTCAGGATTAATGCAGTGAGGGACCAGAGAAATCAATAATGTTCTGCATGTTTGACAGGATCTCCCATCATCTACCCCGCTGTGTGGAGAGGACTAGGAGGACAACTGAGCAAAGTGGCCTCTCTGCCACCTTCCATGGAGAGGGAACAACAACCCTTCTAGTTCCTCCCCCTCATCTGTTAAGTCAGCCTAACTCCTAGWTTTTCATATTCATCTCAAATAATTATTTTGTATTCAAACTGATATAAATGAAAATGAAGAATATGTTGAACAGCTTCTTCTAGAAGAAGAAAACATTGTGTTTATATAAGCAGTCATTCTTCACTGTGCATTAAATACCTGCCTGAGTRTCAGTGAAAAGTGATTTGCAGAATGGGTGTATGTGCATTGTCTGCTGCTTAGAATGCCTATTTGGTGAAAATTAGGCTTGTCCAAATAATTGGGTGTAATGAAGAAGAAGCATATAGCTGCTACAAAAAGGCTGAATGCTCTTTGGAAGAAGAGTTAAAATTTCATTACTCCTATTGCAGTCTATAAGAGCAAGATAATCTGAAAAGGGACTACTCTGACAAATCACTTTTATTTTTGCTTCTCACAATAACTCACAGACAAAAGACAGACRTTTTTTGATGCACTGTGTCAGATCATTCTCTGTTCTGACTCAGCACCCTGCCCCAACCTTAATCTTATCCAAATGTCAGTTTGGTTGTACATGTGTTCGTCCCACCATCTTCCAAAATGTGGGCCTCAAGTTTTACCTGAAGGACCACAGCCTGTGTTTTCCCCATGAAATTTAAAGATCCCAAACCATTCTGTGTGTACAGGAGAGGAAGTGGGATCGAGTAGATATCATCSCCCTTACAACCAGCAGCAATGAGGTCATTGCCAGTGTCCCCTCATGGTTCAATCACGTGCCCTTAACTGGAAGAGCTTAGGAAGAAACCTGAGCAAGGTATAAAGTGTCTGAAAATGGAACAGTTTTTAGAACACTGAGGCATTTAATCCAATGCAGAAATGCACAATGCCAGCCAGAAACTAAATTCTGTCAGCCAGCTTGGAAGATAAATTCCCGTTGTAAGGGATAGGATGACCCACAAATGTGGAGGAGATTACAGGAAATGGTGACAGTCCCTGTTTCCTGCAGTCTTGCAAACAAGGTCATCACAGGTTTTCTTCACAGAGCTTTTSCTGTGAGGTTCACCATCTGCTGTGSTGCAACTCAGTGCCACTCTGCYGTTTTAGGACAGACARGAATATGACTGAAGCTTTCACAGTTTCTCAAAGGGAGGAAGAAATAAACCCCAAAATCCAGTGGACACAGTCATGACTGAGATAAAGGGAAGAGGACTGAAGCAGTGGCATCCAGAACTGTTTCCCCACAATCYCAGTGGAGTACAGAAAGAGTAGGAAAGTGGCAGAGCCCGACTTCAGCCACCAAAAAAAAAGGCACTGAGGAAAAAACTGAAGGACAAAGAAGGCTTGGTGAGAACCCCCCAAAACAAAATGTTGAGATCCGACCTTCCATAAAAATGTGCTTTGAAATATTAAATCAATCATTGAATTCCAATTAGATACAAAACACTCTGAAATAAACYTTTAAAACAAAACCTGTTAGTTAAGGGAGAAGGAAAGGGTTTCTTCCACAGAAAGTCAAATGTACTTTTTATTCCACAGAGACATGAATGTGCTCAGGGGCACTGCTGTATGTGAACTCTGTCAGAAAGATACTTTTCTCTATCATAATCCATTTGCAAATTGAGTCAGTGAAGTAGCAATTAACCTTAGGTTATTAATTTTAAGTACACTATCAGTTTTTTTTTCCCTTGCTTCTGTTTTTTTTTGAACTTGGTAATGTTCTGTGGGGAGTCTTAGGTCCTTGGCCTTCAATAGATCTTTTTTTAATGTGCCAATATCAGATTACCATTATTCTTGGCCTTAGAGCTGCTGAAGACATTTCTATGCATTTAGTTTTACTCTCTACTTCCACAAGTGAAGTATTATATGAAGGGCAGGAATTAGTTTCAGATCTGATCTTGGTTGAGAATGTGAGTCTCTTTTGGGTTTTTTGGGAGACACAGAAGGGAGAAGAGTTCAGAATCTATAAAAACAAATCCCTGCTTTTGTTTCTTTGGCTTCATGATTTTACTTTAATTTTTAAAAGTTGTGTCCATATTTTTAGGTTTTATATTTCACTTTTACTTTGAGATGTGTTCTTTTAATTTTATTTGAAGGCTCAAAAAATAGGATATATGTTGGCTTTTACAATTTGCTAGGAAATCCTCTGTTATGAGCTTTTTAGGCAGATTTGGAAGATTTGGTCATGTCTAAGTTTTCTCTAGGAGAGGCTTCATGAGGTTGACCTGACTGTTCTGCTGTGCTAAGCCATACTTCACAGCACTTCTAGTAAGGCTGCTGTAGGAATTGCTGAGTATTATAGGAAACTTCACAGTCCTTTGATTAGGCAGGAGCTCTATTGATTGCCTTTAGGAAATCCATCCAGTGGCTTTCTGACTGCTCAGCTCAGTTGCAGGCACATCTAACACCACGAGGAGATTCACTATGCAGCTCCTGASCATGGTCAAACATAGACCCTATGACAGAAGAGCTGCCCTGGAATGAATTCTTCTGCTTGTGAAAGAAGAGTGATAATGCCATGCCACCTGGTTTTGCTCATTTTCTTATCAGCTATTTAAAAAGCCCAGATGTTTAATCTTAAAAATTGACCGCACCAAAATTGGAAAAATACTAAAACCCCAAAGCCCCTCCAAAACAGATAAAATCAACATATTTATTCTGAAGTTTTACCTGCATTCARTTTAATAGAATAAATCTCGTTCATGGAACAATGTAATAGGAATTGAAACATATTATGTCTATCAAGGTGGGGTCAAAATGATTAAATTTTTAAATAGAAAGGGGAAAAAAACCAAACAAGTCAATGGTGCTTTCTCTCAAACCAGACAGGGGCAGTGACCTGTTGACAGTGAAACTGCAGAAGAGTTMTTTGGACAAAATTTGACCAGATGTATCCCACCTGCCCTGGTGAGACATAGGGACAGACAAACATTTTCTAATGAGAATGTTGCAGCTCGGTAAATTGCAATACTCATTTCAGGCTGCTCCCGACTATCTCTGGCTTCATTCCCACATCAGACCAGGAGCTGGGTGAAGGCTCTTGGTGGCAGGACTCCCTCAGGGCAGAGGGAAGCAGGGGTCAAGCACAAATCAGTTCCCWCACCAGTAATGGAGCAGCTTCCCAGTCTTGTTCCTACTCATAAAGCGACTGCAAGAGTTGGGTTTCCCAAACTTATGGAAGGTGATGGACTTAGCATGAACAAGATTTCTAAGATCTACATGTCTGCATGGAGGCTTTGCAGCCCTGTGCAAGTCAAAATGACTCCTGTGAGCTAAACCACATGTTAACCTTCAATGACTCTTCCATGGCTGTGAAAGAGCTGGCTCAGACCTGCCGGCCTTGCAAACRCGTTCCTGAAACAACAGCAAAACTTCTGGATGATCAAGAACGTGTAGATGTTTCTAGATGGATTTAGATTAGTTCAAAGAACATATGGAATGGATCAACCCTTTGATTTAGGAACTTGCAAGGTTGTTTCTCAGAAATGTATCTTTTTTTAGAGCTGCTAGTGTCTTTCTACCTGGTGCAGGAAGGATTTCTACTGGTGATACTGCATGGAATCCCAGCTTGTACAATTCCAGACTTACATTTGGGGCTTTAGCATGTTGCCTCCATAAAAATTGTTAAAACAGTTCTGAATAAAAATAGTCCATCAATACTTAGAAATAAGCAGTACTTTAAATAAAGCCCCAAACACCTCATTTATGCRTATTTCTCTGCTTCCTGTTTACAATTCAAACCGCTAACTTTTATGGTAGAGCTTTTGCATTTTTATTAATATTAACTCGAATTACAATTTCCAGTTGCTTGGTAACTGATGACAGGCTTATGCTTGTCATGCTCATGAAGAATGCAGGAGAATATATAACGCAACCATGAGTCAACTGTGCTGCTGTCTACTCAAGACGTGCTATCCAGGGCAATTCCTCAAACTGCTCTGCAGTTTATTTCCCCATTTGCTTGATCCTACTCCCTTTTCTGGATTCTGCTAGCATGTTCCTGCTCCTTTATCTTTCTCCTTTGTGCTCCACTGCTTTTCTAACCAGGAATGAAACTCCTGGCATGGCTGATTGCACTCAGGCCCTGTGTGCCCAGTGAGTAATTCTTAGCTCTGACTTTACTGTGGTGTGACAAAAGCATCACTTGCCCAGTGGCTGCCAAYGAGCACCTTTGGCTTTTCCAGACACATTTTCTACGCAGTGCAAATGAGTCATTCTCTGCAACTCAGTGACATTTGAGAGTCTGAGACAACACAAAATTGATCCAGTAACAATCTAATAACAGATTCCTAAGACATACTGTATAATTTGTCTGGATGGGAGATCAGCGTCAGTGTAGGCAACTGGGTAGCCAGGAGGGAAGCATTTAGGAAGATTTTACTCTTACACTCAAATTTCTGTTATAGACAAAGAGGAGAACATAACAAAATGAGAAAATAAGAATTTGTTGTTGTTTTAATGAAAAGGTTTTAGAGTCTAACAATAATAACAATAWTAATTCAGTTACAATTCAATATATTCATATTCCATATATCTAATTCAAACTGATATTGGAAATCCTTGATAATAAAGCTAAAATGTGATAAAATAAAATCTCTTTCCTAGYATATTTCTTATGTTCATGCTTGCAATGCTTATTTAGTTGACAGGCCAGGAGTTTCAACGCGTGTACCTATGGGGAGATTATGAGGAGCTGCCAGTGCCCAGGGCATTCACCGGGGAAGAGAAAAGGTATCCTGTCTCTCTCCTTTTTGCCAGGACAAACACAGTTGCAAGTTTTCATGCACCAGTGTCTACTCGGGTTGCTTTTTTTCTTTTTTTCTTTTTTGTAGCAGTTTGTTTCTGCGCTCTGTTCAGTACTTTCTAGTTATGTGGTTTTTCTATTCTTTTTCTTACTGCTAGAACTCCTTTTACCAGAATGATGAGAGGTTGCATTGTTCTGGTAAAAACAGAGGATTGATTTGTTTTATAGGGATTGATTTGTTTTATAACCTGTGACCTCCCCTATGATCCTTCACCTGCCACCTTCYACAACAATTTCATTCCAGGCAGTTCAGAGGCACTTTGGTCCACACAACAAAGGAATTCATTGAACTATAAACTACAAGTCAACCAAAATAAGCTTAGGCAACAAGTACCAGACATTGGATTGTTGTCACAGATAAATCCAGGCCTGTCCAAGTCAGGGCCTCAGGTTATGCAATTTCAGGCCAATATAGCCTGTAAGCTGTAATGGCAAAAATCCCATTTACTGCCCTGTGTAATCTGGATTCTTGTTTGGTCTTAGCATAACACCTCAGCTTTGTTTGAAGCTGTGTTGAAAGGCTTAGATGGAGCCAACTGTGTCTTTCAGGCAGGCCACAATAAACAGGCTGATTAGTTTTTATTGATGTTGAGGGGCTTTTTAATGTTGAAGGGTAATTAGTTGTTCAATACACAAAAACGGCAAGTTCTGGAGTCCTATCAACATCTCCATACTCACACATGATGTGGTAAGCATTCTCTTTTAGCAGAGAAAAAAAATTTGGTTTTTTTTGTATCTTGGCCATTCTTCTCACAGGAACAGCACGTTTTAATAGAGCATGGGCTCTGAATGTTCCAGTGACTACGGCTGAGTGAAGAAAGGAGTCTTGAAATATTCTGGTTCTCTTATTTTGATTGATTCCTCAGCATTGTTGGGGATCACAGAATCACAGAATYAGGYTGGAAAAGAGTTCTGAGACCATTGCTGAATACCACCTTGTGAACCAGACCATGGCACTCAATGCCACGCTCAGTCATTCCTTAAACACTGCCAGGGAYGGTGGCTCCACCACCACCTTGGGCAGCCCATTCCAAAGCCCAGTCACCTTGTCTGTGGAAAAAATCTTCRTGATGTCAAACTTGAACRTCCCCTGGCACAGCTTAAGGCTGTGTCCWCTTTCCTCTYGCTGGTTGTCTGGGAGAAGAAGCCAACCTGTGGGCTGCTGTTGCATTTCTTCCAAAAATGGCCATTTATGTGTGCAAGCTGAATGGCAGCTATCGAAACAGGCCCAGCCCCTTGAGTACAGAGCACCATTAATTCTTTGTGTTGGTTGTGTGTTAGATAATCACTGCTGAGGCTGATCCAAAATACATATAGTCAATGGACTTCAAATCTAAAATCCTTAAATCTTTGAAGTCTTTGCCTTTGCCTGTAGAAGACAGGTTCTTAGTGAACCTTTGTTTCACTTAGGGAAGTAATACAGAGAGTTCATACAAAGAAAGAGCAATAGACTGAGAGAAAACTCTTGTGAACTCTGCTGTCTCACAGCTGGTTCCTCTTCCCTTCTCTGCAATCCCAGTTGCTGCTGTTGATGCAGAAAAATGGATTCATTTTCTTCGTGTAAAGAGATGCTTACTCTTCTGGGTCCATTTCCCTGACAAGTTGTTTGGGTGTKTTTTGTGTGTTTACTGAGAATAAACAAGTTGGGAGCAGACAGACCATAAGA
This sequence comes from Malurus melanocephalus, assembly GCF_030028575.1. NCBI lineage: Eukaryota > Metazoa > Chordata > Aves > Passeriformes > Maluridae > Malurus > Malurus melanocephalus. The sequence goes on along the minus strand of NW_026623740.1, from coordinate 380,928 downwards.
TATTTTATGWTTCTGCTAGCAATGCAACTCTTGTTGGGTTTCAGAATGGAACCTCCTGTGGAGCCCCAAAGGGAGAAAATAACCCTGGGAGCTCAGGCATGACAAAGGCATGAAGCAACAAAAAAACCCCAAAGCACTAGATTTGTGGGGGGAAAAAACCTTCTCAGAAACCCTCCTTATATTAAAGTCAACATAACTTCATATTGCTTATTTCCCAAATAAAAAATGGTTCCTTGCAAGACAAAAGTTCAAAACTACAAGTTAGTTCCAAATCCTTTTTTGATGCTTTGTGTGAAAGTGCTTCAAGCACATACATTTGTATAAAATTTGAATGCTTCATATCATACTATTTTCTTTGTTATAGGACTACATTTTTTTCTCTGTTTCCTATTTATGAAATTAAGGAGGAGCTCTGATGRCCATCAGAAGAGAGGCAGCTCTTGTTTCCCATTTGCAATTAAGCTCGAAGTACTGCAGTGTGTGTTTCAAATCCTTTGACTTTGTGCTGAAAGAAATGGGATCATTCAAGCAATTAACTTCAAACGTTCCTTTGGGTGCTTTGCTGAATCAGAGTATAGTTTGAGMGAGAAAATGTTATGTAGTGATTGTTCTTCAGACTGCTTCTCTGCAAAATATGTAGGCAAAATAAAGCTCTGCTATATTAAACACAGTGCCAATGATGCTGTGGTGTTTTTGTTCCTTTTTTTCTTTTACATATCTTTTATATATTCTYTGTATTCTTAGCATACACATTTGTAATTTTTGTAGCCTGAATTTGTAACTTAGTTCAGGCATTTTTCTAGACAGGAAGGCAAAACATCCTAAAAGTCTCTCAGCTGCAGGTCAGAAGCTTCTATGCTATCGTGGTTCTTTATAGAAAGCAAGGTTGAATGCAGCTCTCTGGGACATATTTTTGTAAAGAACATTCAAACCTCATTTGAGGGGGGAGACTTTAGAAKTTGATAGGATAGGAGGGGGACATTACTTCATCTATTAAGTTTCTTATTGGGGAATCTTTGTCAGAGATGCTAATTTGCAAGGTCTATAAAAATTGTATTTGTGTTGTGTGGTGGGATCATTTTCAGCATTTTCCACCTTGACAAGCTGTGCACCAAAGGATTCTATTAAATACYGMGGTAAAACCCTTTTATCCATTKAACCAYGTCTGGCTCATGATTCTAGAATCAGAGTAAAAGGCATCAGCTTAGGGTGAGTCAGGAGGCAAAACTGAGTGAGGGCAGTGCAGAAATCATGGRCACAAAGTGGGTGTAGATAGATCCTGTGAAACACAATCAGAGCAAACAGAGTCCTCTGACAGTAGCTCCCATTGGAATGCTCACTATGGGGGATGGGCTTATGTGCTGCATTTTGATAACAATTTTCTAAGGTAATTTCTCAGATATAGAAATGCAACCTTTTTCAATTTTGCTAGGAGTTAGAGAGACAATTTCTGCAAAATGTGGCCATTTTTCAACTCATCCTGCACGTCCAGTGAGTCCATCCCCTAATGTTGTTTGTTGTCATTCACAGAGGCTGCTAAAATGTTTTCATTTCACATCTGGAAGYAGTGGCTGTCTTAAAACTATCCTCATCTATTTTATCAGTCAACAGGATGAATGAAGCTCTGGGGTTTTGGAACATAATTATGGGTGAGATTAGGACAGAAAATGAAAAACCTGAACATCCCTTCTGTAAACAGGCCCTGCTTTTCTTGGATCATCATTTCCATAATGAACCTCCTGTCATCTGGCTGGAGTTTGGTTTGCTGCATGRTGCCTCTCACCTCTATTTTCAAGGAGATTTCAAAATGCTGATTTGTAGATGTCTCAAAGACCAGGCTGAGAGTTTTTCTTTCTGTTTTGCTCAATAGCAGCTGTTAAATACAAAATAAAGAGACTTTAACTACATTTAAGATAAGATTGAAGGTAAATGACATCTGAAATAAGCGGCTCTGAACAACCTAAATAATAGTAAAATCCATCAGSTTCTGAAGTACTAACTACAGACTCAGCACAGAAGTCAGGTGAACTTGTCCAAAAGTTAGCCCACAACCCATGTTCAGGAATTAGTGAAAGTGAATGAATTAGGACCAAGTCCAAWTCTTGAATAAGTCAACAGCAGTTTTTCCTTGATGTGTTTCAAGGCCAGAATTCTTGGTTTTCTTCTGACCGTCCTAAAATCTGCTTCAGAAACCCTTCAGAGTCAGTGACTCAGAAACTGGTGTCAGAAATCCTGTTCAAAAATTAAACACAAACTCTTGCAGTTTAATTTGGATTAAAATATCTAGAATTAGATAGACAATGAGCAGGTAAGATCATGACCACAGCCTTTAGCTTTAAGCAGTTCTTCTGCTCTGTTTAATTCACAGCCCTGAATAGTTGGAAAGGTTTGCTGTTCTGGCTCCTGGGTTATTGTGCACATAAATAATTAAAAAAAATTTAAGCTTTTAAAGTAATTTGCTGCCAACAATTCAGTGCATAAGCATGACAAATCTTCAGGACGAGATGGGTTTTCAGGTTCTGCACTTCGAACTTAGGTGCTTAAAGTGAAGTTTAAAGAACTGTAGCAAGTTTTATAATTGATGCTTTCTTTTCTTACTGATAGTGATAATAATACCTTCCTCAGTTATTTCACATTTTATTATGCCTGAAGAAATGCTAATGTATTGTCATTCAAAGAATTACATTATGTGTTTACGTAGAACACTACATTGCGCAGTTTTGCAGATACTGAGATTAATATTGTAAATATAAATGCTTCTGTCATTGTATCAAGCCCATTAAATTTTAAACCTGCTGCAATAAAGAGAATCAACAATTTTTATGAGTCATAACATTCATATTTGCTAGAAATGTTAATGAAAAAATGGAATGGAGAAGTTACATGAGTGATAAAATCCATAACTTMTACCAGAGTTAATTCGTGCATTCACTATAAACTCAGCCTTTTATGGATCCAGTGGTTCTGACTGCTCTGTTTTGAATCACTTTTTCAAATGTTGGCAACGTTGCAGTGCTGCTGCTCCAAACACTGCTGCTGCCATTGTGGGGACATTCTCTGGGGACATAAATTGGTTTGGCCCTGACCTGAAGCTGTTAGCAACTCATTGACAAAATTAGAAATCTAAAGGCTTGTGCCATTGGACCTGAGACTTCCCTGGGGATAAAAGCTGCACAGACATTTGTGTTGTGTTTGCAGATTTGTGTTTTTTTTGGAARCTGTCTTGTGCTGTGATTCTGAAACATGAACCAGGGAGGGCTGGAAGAAACAACTTGACCAATTAGCCAAATTTTGAATCAAGTGACTGGTAAAAGCTCTTTGAGAACACCATCAGGCTCAGATCTTTCTTGTGATGGAACTGAGAATGAAGAAGCGTAATGAGGATTCTGGGTGAATTTACCAAAGGTGTGTGCWGTTTTCTGGAACACTTATAGAGAAACTTTAGAGTTGCTTTATAGGTTCAGAAGTTCTTAAATGGAAAACTGTCCCCAAATGAAGGTAAAAATGCTAATCTGAARTGAAATGGCAATGCTTTCATGATGTGGAATAAAGGGTATTCATCCAGACTCATACAGTACAATTCACATGTACTCTGTGAGAGGAGTGAGTGCCACAACCTCACATGGAGGAAGAGAAGTTTCCCTATGTAAATGTGAAGTAACATTCACAGATTTGTTTTTTCTTTGAAAATAACACTAACTACCAAAACCCTGATGTTTTACAATGGCATCGTTTTTGGGATGCACAAGAAGTCCACTGGTGGATTAGAACWACCAGCTCAAAGAAAGTGTGGAGGACTTCTCCTTGGTACTTGCCAGTCAAATGAAAATTTCATGCCAGACTTATAAGTTCAGTGGAAGGTCTAACATTTGTGATTATGGTATTTTATGATGTTGTTCTCTTTACTCACAGGACTGTGTGCTGCAAATCTCTCCCAGCTCAAAACTGGAATATTTTCTTGTTCAAATTACTTCGTGTGTTTTATTAGCTACTCTAACTAAAAATAACAAAAAAGGGGAAGTTCCTTTTCCAGGACTTTTGAATTCTTTTGAAACCTCAGGGCTAYTTTATGGTTGAATATTGGGGAGAAATGCTTCTAGAAAACTGCCGCATAAATCACTGTGGTGTGAGTGCTGGCAAGGACTGCTGTCTCTCAGGCCATAACTGAGTTATTTCGTGGCTCTCCAGCTCACCCACCACAGYGCTGAGCTCACCCTKCTTTCACACGGTGTTTCCATAGGGTACTGCTGTGTTTCTCTGGCTGAAAAGCATCTCAGCAGAGAGCCTCGTCTGAGTACTGGTGCAGAAATCAGAAATGCCYGGGAGAGTGCTTATCACTACATGCAGCCTGCCATTGAGCTGCCAATGCAGTTTGCAGMSTACTAAMCGGGATCAAACCATGTYGGCARTGGGKYTTTTTTCAYSAAATCCCTTTATCCTTTCAGCAGARCTCTCCAGGAGCTTGTTTGCTCTGTAAGCTGTGTCCTCACTGCAGAGTTCAGTCAGTGTGGCTATGGGAGTCAGGACAGGGTGTGTGCAAAATGAGACCCCCCAGCTCTGTCCCACCCCTTACCCCTGGTACCTGCACTGACAGGGTCAGTGGGTCTGCACCGAGGAGGTAACTTCTGTCTCTCCATCCTTTGCTGCCCCCCAGTCCTCTAAAACATCAAATCTGAATTGTCTGTCTTCACTTTGAGCCCAAGAAATCCACCCTGGCCTATACCGTGCCCACAGAGCCAGCTGTCCCACTCATACTGACTGAATTTCAAATGACAATCATTGTGCTTTCTCCTACTCCGTCCCTCATGTCTGGGGGRAAATAACTTACCAATAACACCCTCCTGATGACCGTGCTGCTCTTCTGCAAATCACTCCTTGAAATTCTTYCCTTTGCTTTGACATTTTCAAAACATAAGAAATTTATGCAGTTCTTTACAAGCCGAGACTGGTGCCCATCATGGTGACAGCACTGTCTCCAGGTTTCCTGAGCTCCTTGTCTGTCTGTGTTTGCCTTTCCACTGTGTTGAGAACRGTGAATTCTTGTGACACAACACAGAAACAATAGCAATTGTAAAATCTAGCCATTCACAGCAACGCTATAAAGTAATGGAAGAGCAGTTAAGATAAAAACATTATTAAGGAGGTTGAGGGAAAAAAATGGAAGAGTTCAGCTGAATGGCTTGATTCAATAGCAACTGGATAGTGCAGGGCAGAGAACAAACATAACTTGGGAATACTTAAAGAAGGATGACTGTGTGATGCAAATTAAAGGTTTGTGCTTTGAAGGGAGAACTGTCAGAATCGGATGTGGCTTTCCTGGAGGGCAGCCCCTGACCCTGCTATACCAGGATATCTGGTATAGTATGATGTATAGTACTAGGTATGACTCGTGCATTGAACAAACTTGCTTTCTTTTTCTAGACCTCAGTTCTGGGTTTTAAGCAAACAGGAGGTTTTACAGAAAAAAAAACAACCAGATTTTTCTGTGAAATTGCCTTAGCAGTAAGCTTTTTAATCCACCAGTATCTGTACATTATTGTCACCTTTGATGAATGCTGCTTTCATGTGCCAATTGTTACAAGGCAATTTCAGGATGCTGTGGTTTTCAGCTGAATAAAATACATATGACACTGAACGTAGCTTCCTGTGTTTGCATGCCCATTTAAAAAATGCTTGCTGTCACTTTTTGAATCCCTATATATGCCCCTAGGTTTCATACTGACTTTAAAAAAATTTTAAATACTATTTTACTATTGGGTAATTATTTAAACCACTTCACTGARGCTGCTGAATGTGATAAATGACTTCCAGGAAAAATCACGGGACTATTAAATGCCTGGYTTAGCAACAGCTGTAATAATGGGAAGTTATCTTCATGCAGATTTAGGCAGGGGCTTAGGCAGATGATTGAATAGATTCTTCTAGGATCCTGACACAGACTATAAAGGCAATTTATACTTTGATTTATTTTACTCTGTGTGTATCAGGGAATGCACAGAAGTGGCAGAGGAAGCAGAGAAAGGGTAAGGAGACATACAGAGCTGATGCAATGATGGCARCCTGGAAGCAGATAAAAGACTGAGAGAGAAAGTGAACGACTTTTGGGGATAGGATGTTGCTGAAGGAAGCATAGATTTGGGCAGAAAGGATCTACCTTGCTGGGTTCATGAAAAGAGAGGTGGGTCTTGCTTTATGAGAGTGAAAACAAATTCTTTCTAAACCACATAAACTGAGGCTGGTGCTTTCTAAAGGGAGTGAGGAAATGAATTCTGATCTCCTGGTAATACAAGGAAAAAAACCAAAAAAACCTAAGTCAATGTCCTCAAACTTTAGCCATGTGGAGTTAGGGGCCATGAGTAACCTGCAGAATTTTTTTCCTCTCTCTCTTCACTCGCTGAATGAAAGTTAGGTGGTCAATTTAGATTAGGTATCAAATAAAGTGAGCTGGGAGCTAATGTGAGCTGAAGATAGATCTCACAAATGCCTCTTGAATATCTGAAAGGATGATGTAAATCAGTGAGATCCTCTGAGTGGAGGAGTTTTATTCTCCCCAGCAAGGACTGAAGGATTATTTTTTTGTGTAAAGAAATATCACTTTGAATGTTTGTTTTCTTTTCAAGTTTCATGGTTGTGTTTGCAAGCTGATTGTGTATGATGAAGTCTATCAGACTGGGCACTGACTGCTTGCTCTGCATTGTCACACTTTGTTCCTGAAGGGAGGGAGAAGTGAGTTATTCTGGTACCTCCTAAGGCTCTCTCCAACATTTGTGAAAATGTGCTGAGGAAAATGAGCTTTAAAGAGCTGGTGGCCATTGGACTGTATACACTGCAACATGACAAAGTCAGGCAACAACTTGCCACTGTCTGTGTGCTGTGTGTGATGCTCTGACAGCTGTGATAAATTCATCTGCAGAAAAGGGAGCTCACCTGCAGCCATGGGGACTAACCAAGGTGGGCCAGTGATATGCCCTGACACCACTTTTCCTGCCTTGAAAGACTTCCCTGGATTGCATATTGGYGAAAGCAGGGTCTGGCTTYGGGGAATTTTCAAGTAAGAATTTTTATTTGGGTATACATTAAAATACTGATACATGTCCAGCCATGTGGTCATGGGCAAGGCCATAATTCTGAGACTTTAACCACTTTTGCACACAGAGGAGTGACCCACAACTGGTACAATTTATTTCTGAGAGAAAAATACATTGCTTTTCCCAGGTTTTACAGTTCCATGCCCAGCAGCCTGTGCCCTGGGATGTGCTGGTTAATTGCACAGAGGAAGGGGACCAAATAAATGTCAGACCTGTTGGCAAGGGGGATTCAGCTMCTGAATGACTGGGTTGAGTCACACCTTGGTCCCAAACTGTTGCTGGGTCAGGCAAGGAATGGTAAAAGATTTCTCCTAACAAACTAGAAAGACCTGAGATTTCTTTTCCCCTACATTTAAAAATAATTATTCCTTCCAAACCTTTCAAATCATGGCAAAAAAATGAAATTAGTAAATATTGCTTTTCACATTAAATTTCAATCTCTCAACCTATTTTTACAGGAAAAATATTTGCTGGGGTAAGCAGTTCCGGAAGACAGTTGTGCGATTTTCATTTCCTTATTTTTATATAGCATTTCTGCTCTGCAGCTATGAGATAGATGAAGTAAAACTGTCTCTCATTTCACCAAATAACTTGTGACAATAGGATGATGAAGAAAAAAATCCACAGAAGCAATATCACTGTAAAAGAGCTCCATAATTTTCCTGTATATTTCTCAGATAGGTCTTTGGACAATTCCAGATGTCTTTACTCCGCCTCTTTACTAAATCTTTTTTCTCTGTTAATTTTGGGAGTGTTCTGTGTGAACCATATGGGCTGTACCCCATGCTCAAAGGCCACACAAGGCGCTGCTGAAGTCAAGCAGGACTTAGTCCCTCCCTGAACTAAGTAAAGGCTTCAGGACATGAATAATTGCAATTTCTGTCACTTGTCTCTAGGCAGGAAAAATTAGCACATTTTACGGTATGACTACTGTATTTTGAAAAATAATAATTAGGGCCTCACTTAGCTGRAGAACTTGGGAAAGTGCTTAGCTAAGGTGTAAACAGAAAAAAAAAAAGTGTTTAAGGGCCACTACAATTCTTATCTGAGCCGCCTTCTTTGAGTGGCAGGGTKAGTTTTCAAACCTGTGGCTTCAGACATATTGAATGAAGAGCCAAATGAGGTGGGTGTTCAAAGGAACTATTTAGGTTATTGAAGTATTTTTCATCAACTGCCTATTTTTTTTAGGTAAATAAGTATTATTTARCTTAAGGATTGTAGCCCTGTCATTTTTCCTTGCAGTCTTGCTGCACCAAGGAAACCTTCCCGGGGTTTAACAGCTTGGGAAGCTGGAAGGTGTCCCCTTGTGCTGTTTGTTGTTAGAACCATCAATCTTGATCAGAGCTGGCAAACATGCCAGGCCTTTGTACCATTGTCTGAAATAATATTCTGCACTGATTAAGTAGCAGAGCCATTTGGGAAGWTTTCTTGGGGACAAAATCAACAGCTTTTTCGCTAAACCCCATTAATTAATATTGTCACATTCTGCCTGTTAAGATGTTCTTTGAAGGCAGTAGAAAAATGGAAAGCTGATTTTTGCCTAAGGATGTATTAGATCCAAAATCTACTTCTGCTCTTGCAGAGTGTTCAGTCCTAAGGGTCTGTCTGCTTGGCTGATTGTAGAGACAGGAAACCAAAACATTTTTCCTACACCTTGTCATCAAGTTTATCTATAAATGATCCAAAGACAGTAAACTTTCCCTATCCTTGGTAGCTTTTGTAAAGCATATCAAATTTGCAAAATTTCAGGGAAAACCATAACTTGTCCTTAAAATGCCTTTCTGTTTYCATTTATCCCATTGGTTATGGAATAGTTATTAAGGCTGTTTGTTCTGGTGTGATGAGCTTTTTACATAGACACCAAAAGACAGATTATCCTCTCACATAAGCTATAAAAGAAAAGCAATAAAATGGGCAATTGGATATAAAGCTGTTGTGAAGAGGATTTTTTTTCTCTTTTCACTAGTGTGATTCCTACTTGATGATTTATCCCACTCCCCTCTGGTGCCAGTGCTCCTGCACACCTTTGCTTTAGGGAAACCCATGGTCCTGACTGCAGAGGAGGGTGAACATGGCCATATAATTATCAAACAGATCACATGTTAGAAGGAAACAGCAGGGGAGGCTGCCACAGAATCAGCTGTACCAGGGACTGCTCGTGTGTCTGGTGTTTCAGTTACAGTCMTTGTTTTGGGAATGAATTGGCACAGTAAGAGCTTCACTGAACTAGTTAGACAACTCTCATTATCATTGTTTTTGTCCTAACATTAATGAACACTGATAGTCGGTGCTGAGTCTAGCGGAGTTTTGAAGACAAGTGTGTTGCAAGGARTGGAGCTTATTCTGCTTGGTAAGACTCCTGTGTTTGCATCACTCTTAATCMCCCCTGGTGTTTGGCCAAATAAAACCTCCAAAAGTGTCTGTTTCTCTTTGCCTAGATATCCACTTTCATTCTGTCTTTCTTAAGAAATAACATGTTMATTTCTCTTAAAGTTGGGAAAAATTGTCAAGATTTTCTTGAGAATAATTGAGCTTTTGAAGTAATGCTAAAYTGTTTCAGAAGATTTTTTTTGCAGGCACAAAAGTTCTGTTTGATAAAAAGAAAAGCAGACAATTGTAAAAGCAGATTTAAACCTGTTCTGYTGAAGATAGGGTAGTGTAGGTTCTTGCCATGTCTGCAACAGAAACCTGGGCTGACAGTTTGATCATCTCGTCCATCTGTTTTTCTGCTCACACTGCTGCACCAAACCAAACACCCTCTGTGTCTCTGGCTCCTAAAACCTTGCCAGGCTTATAAGGAGATAGATACTTGCTAGAGGTGCATCCAAGAGCCCTCTGGATGTTTTGAGGAAAGCCACTGGGATCCTGTGGGGACACTACACTGAAAAGATCTCTTACCTGTTTTCAGACAAGAGATGGCATGTGTTTGTCAAAAAAAGCTTCAAAGAGCTGCAATAGCAGGGTGAGATTTGAAGCAGTAAGAATTGTTTAGYGAATCCAGAAAACACCTCACTTTTATTAACTACTCCTTGAGACCTTAGATGTAAGCACCTTTGCTTAGGTGGCACGGTGGGCTCTGGACCTCTTTGCTCTGGACAGCTTTGCAGCCCACTGGGTAAAAATCAAACATTTTCTTCCTCTTCTGTCACCCCATTTCTAAAGCAGAAGATGCCACTGCCACTTCCGTGTGCTCGTGTGACCCTCTGTGTCTCTCCTGCAGGATAAGGTCTGTCTCAGCAAAGACAACTTCCTGTGTTTTTCCTACCCCTTCCTATCCTTCCCACCAGATTTTAGTGTCCCTTATTTTGCCATGGACTAGCTGGCACAGTGTGTRTGGGTCAGCAGGGATGGGAACAACTGCAGTCATTCAAAGATGACCCGTACATAAATCACAATGAGCTGATCTGAGTTTTTCCTGTGACCCGAAAGCATTTTGGAGGGTTGTGCAGCATTGCACGCAAACAGCTTTGCCATGTTCCCTGATGGGATGTGTTTCCAGCTCCATGGCTAGCTCTGAGCCAGTCGAGCCATCCTCCAGCAGGCTGCACTGCCCAGTCTTACACACCTTGGAATGAGTCAGGAATCTGCTTGCTCTGCTTTGTTTTAATGGAGCTTTGAGTTGCTGTGAGATGTGACTTTCATCTCAGGTGCAGTGCTGCTATCCAAGCCTGATTTTTCCTCCCTAACTCAACTCAGTGCATTGCAGCTCAGCTGTAGGTACTGGATCCTAATCTGACAAACTCCTCTCAAGCACATGGAATATTCACACTGTATCCTTTGTCAGGTCGTTGGGAAACAGAAGTCCAAGTGAGAAAGTTCATTTCCAAAGGCCTAGGTGGGTACAGGCAAAGGGAAAGTGGCTTGGACACAACACTCCTCTTCATGTGTTTGAAGTGGATTTATTTTCTATGAGCAATTTTTCCTAGGCTATTTTACACTTCCTGTTCYACTGACTCGACACTTTGAGGCTGTGCCCATGAAATAAAATACTCTAATTTTTAAGTGTGTTTTCATTTCCCCATAAAAACTAATACAGACTCACAGGATTTTTCCTCCCCAGTCTCATTGGTGGTACTTTTCCCTGATGGCAGCCAGAAGCCTTACATAAGGCAGCAAAACCCTCCAGGGTTCAGCAATCAGGTAAAATGCTKGTGCTTATTTCCRCCTGCTCAGAAACAGCACAGAAAGWGCTCATGGATGCACTTGYCCTACATGCAGAAAAGCAAGATTTGAGCAGGGAGCTGCTGAAATTGCTGCCAGCTTGCTGAGAGAGCTGCTTGGACAGCRAGGCTTGGGGGACTGTGGCAGGGTTGGAATAGGRCCCTGAGCAGCTCAKTAKAGTGAAAGAGAGGTGGRAACKASAGGATTTTTAMRGTCCTTCCAACCCCAACCATTCTATGACTCTGTGRTTCTGGAGGAAATACTSATTCTCAMTTTCATTGCAGCTGCAGTTCCCCTCCCTGGATAACACAGTTGGTGAATTATTCTGCAGTCTTCTTCTTTACCTTACCCTAGCTCTGTCTTTGGATATCCTTCTCCAAAGTGAAATTCTACCTGGAACTTGATGAGGGTTATTTCCACTGGATTTGCAAATGCTTGTCCCAAGTTATATAATATGTTAATTTATTATATATTATGTTATYRTAATACATAATWCTACTATATTCAMATATATTATACTGATAAATTTWATGATATYATATTTATTATATTTTATTRTCTTTCTTGAGACASCCTTCAGAGCCGATGTACCCAACCCAGATTCTGTTGAGAATCTGACCTATGAAAACTGTAGCTCTTTTAAGGTAAAATCCAAGTCTGGGAATTCTAATTGCAGTAATCCAAAGTCATTAACAACTTCTGGAAAAAGCCCCTTCCTGTTCTTTCCGTTCTAAAAGACCTGCACAAATATTTTTCATTTATTTACACAAGGCAATCACACAAGAATTTTCATTTGTTGTTTATTTCCATGGTAAGTACATTTTTGTGGTGAATACTGTGTGTTTTGTTTCCAAGGATAAAATACTGTTTATTGGCTYCYTTAGARAGATTTCTGAATAAAAGTAGTTGCCACTATTTATTTTCCAAATTATAGAGATTTGGAGCATATAACCAAAATAATTATTGAATTAGCTTTCTGGCATGGGATTAAGAGTTTTCCAGTTTGGTAAAATGATTGAAAGAAAAACATGGTTACCCATAGCTTCAGTTCTGTTGAATATCATTTGATGGAAAATTCACAGAATACACTTTTATCCCATGTATCACTTAGAGCATTGACAATAAATTTCAGGTCTGAAGGATGCAGTCTCTAAATCAGACACAGTTCTTGTGACTTATCCTGAGGCCTGAAGCTGATAGTAGTTTGATTTAAGGGTGACACGGAAGAGGATATATTGCTGTATCAGCTGTGGGGACAGCTATATCTGGCAGAAGGAGCGCTAGGCAACATGAGAATAATAATTTCTAGAGCTCTTCCAACAGTCTCATTGGTTTCAGGGCTTGGAAGCTGAACTAATTTTGGTCCTATCAGTGTATTCTGAATCTTCAATGAATTTATAACATGGCTGTTACAGGAAGACATGTTTCTGTTAATTCAGAGTKTGTTTTGGATCTGCCTGGAATTTAATACTGAAACTCCTGAAAATGAAGTGGATAATTRAAAGGATCATTCAGACTGAGTTTCAGCCTTCCAGATCTGGTACATCCTCACTGTTTCATTTGTCAGTTGCAGAGAGGTAAAATTCCTGTACGTCACTGTTATAGAAACCAATGGTTTTTATCTCTGAGGCTTATTTTGCTGAGATTGGCACTTGGAATTGTTTGGAACCACAGATCTGAAGGCATAATTAAGAGATTTGTAATTAGAACAATTGCTGAAGTCTTCATGTCACGGTGAGATTCAGGAGACTGAGGTCTTTTGCCATAAAGCACAGAATATTTATCTTAGAAATCAACCTAGACAGCATCCAGGCTTCATGCTAATGGAAAATGGAGAATGAGTGGATTGCTGGGGTTTTCAACTGGATAAGAAATTAATAAAGAAGCTTAGAAAAAACAACACATTGTATTTTCAGGGAGAAAAACTTGTTTCCAAGTCCTTAGTGCCAAATTTATAACTCTATCTTCTAGATGAACCTGTAACAGGCACTCCCTTCCCCTTGCTACATGATTTTTGGGGCTGAGAGCCTGTGAAACTCCCTTTGTCTTTGTAACCCTTATGATTAGGGTATGAAATATCTTCAAAAGCTGAGCTTGAGGATTTGAGTATTAAACACCAAACAAAATGCCTTAACAGAAGCAGAGGTTTCAATTTTCTGTGCATTTTTCTCCATGCTCATCTTCACCTTCTCTTTTGCAGATGGACTCAGCCCTCCTTTTGCTGCCATTCCTCTTGGGTCTGTTGGTGTGAAGCGTGTTTTCCTCCTCCTGACCATAACTGAGGAAAGATGCTCACCAGTCCATTATTCAGTAGAAAGGAAATGAATCACAAGAAGTGGATCTATTTTGCYTTTTCCCTGGAAGCAAAGCCAGTGMCAGGGTCTTCCTTTACCCTCTTCTTTCCCACATTGCATTTTACCATCTCCTCACTGCACTGTCCTCAACCTAATCTATCATATGGCTGAGACAGATAAAGAAATAAAAAAACCCCATTTTTTTTAGGGAATGTATCTACTTATTTTTTTAATAATTAGAGAAAACAGTCCAATTTCCATGATTCAAACTGGATCTGTGGAAATTGCTATCTTACATGGACAGAGGAGAGGAAACACTTCAGGTACTTTCATGAATTGCCTTTAATCTGCTTATTAACAAATTATTAATAATTTCATTATTTTTAAATAAAATTTATTATTTTCAKATCAGATATTATTTCTAGATAAGAAAATTTGTCTAAGAGGAAGAGATTAAAACACACCAGAATTAAATATCCAGAATACCTGGAGCCCTAAAACAAAAAGATGTTTAATTCATTAAAGACTACATTTCCCTGGCGGAGGCACTGTGAAAAAAAAAGATGACAGAGAAATTAATTAGGAAGTGAGAGATCTTAGAAAATAACAAAAATACCTCTTAAAGAGGATGTAGAATATGTTAATGAAGCTTTAAACTTTGCTGGCACTTTTGTAAAACGAATCACATCAGGTGGAAAACCAGCAGGCTGCAGGGTGGGTGGGAGCAGCTACGAGTGAAGCTCTACTCCTGCCACAGCTCCTTGATCCCAAGATGCAGAACAGGTAACAACCCCAAACAAAACCAACAAAAACAAACAAACCCATCCGAAAATAGTTATTGTCACAAAAAACTTCAGTACATCAAAATACCATTTTAGTCAACCCAAACCAGTTTGTTCATTCTGGGGAGARCTGACTGCATGGCAGCCTGATTGCCTCGTGGTTTCTTTGCTTGCTCCAAATGCAGCAGGTTCCTGACATCCATGACCACAGGGGTGCATGTAGAGAATAGTTTAGGTGATGAAATTTGTTCAAGCATGAAGAGACACACACATTTGCAATAAATATACATGTATTTGTAAGAAAACATATCATTTTTTTTGTGACTTGCATTACCCCTGTGCTTTGCAGGCTGAATTCGCAGTGTTCCTTCCCCAAAACAGGGAGTACACCAAATTTCATAATTTTCTGTTCCTTCTGGCCATCAGTAGAAAGACCAAAACCRAAGCACTTAAGTTGAGAGTAAACATGAATAGCTCTGCAAAAAAAAAAGTTTGGATGCACAGAGGTGTGTTCTGGGYTCTTTAGAGACATTTCTAACTCAAATAAAACAAAACCAGAACAACACAAGCTTTGTCAACACTGTTTTCATGCAGCCAAATTGTCTCTAGACAGCAGCAATGCTGGTGGGATTTGAAAGATTTCTAGCTTGGCGTTTTGTAAATAGGCCCTGTTTGGATCCCATGTGTTTTCAAAGGTAGATGAATTCAGATGTGCTAGCTTCTATATGTTCAGTTACAGTTTTTTTGCCAGAAAAATTAGAACCTTCCAAATCCCTCTGTATATCTGGCTCAGTGAGGTTTTCTCAGCTTTAGGGAGATTATTTATGACTTCTGCTTGGGCTCTGATGCTCGTTTTATGAAACCCTTTCAAGCCTAAGAAAGGAAGTAACCTCAACACTCAATATGCTGCCCAAAACACACACTTTAGAACTAGAAAAGGTAGGAAAATTGTTTGCAATAGAGTTTTGTTCTTTTTTTTTTGTGGTTCTGCAATTAAAGAATCATACACCATCTCTGAAGAGAACTTGTAGCTCACAGGGATTTAATATATATCTCCAGGGCTTTTTTTGGTTTGTTTTGGTTTTTTATTTTTATTTTTTTTGGTCTAGTCACTCTAATCTGTGTTTGGGCTGTGAGGAAACTTTTTGCCTTTTATATTTTGCCCYTGCAGAACCATCACCAGCAAAGAAATAACAAGAATTCCCCAACCCGACCCTTCACTTAGGGCAGTGAGAATGTGAAACCAGATACAAGCCAACAGGAAGACACATTTCCTTCACTATCAACACCTTCTTTCAATGTCAGAAGAAAAATTAAACTAGTATGAACATGCTCTAGGCAAGAACTCTGAGAAGTGAGGTGACCCTRCTCATGTACATGGCCTCCAGAAATCCCAGCACTTTCAAACCACATTTTGACAGAGTCAGCTGTAGCAGAGAATTAGAGTGAGAATGAAAGTTTTCTGAAAGATAGAGATGAAAAAAAGAAAAAAAAATTCTTCTGTGAGAAATATATCCAAAATGTGATTCTGGTGCAAATTTTGCATTTTGAAATCTGTTAAAAAATGTAACTAGAATATATATATTCTACCACCATAGTCCATCACTGCTCCTCTTTAATCCCAGTTTCTTCTTAGTATCAACTGTAACACTGTATTTTGCTTATTGTAGTTTCCATCTTGGAAATTTAGGTTTAATATTTCAGCTGCTTCYAATTTGACCACACCGAAACTTGGCWTTAATCAGATAYATTTCCTAAGGAATYCAATGAGCTGTATTTTTTGATGTGCAACAAAAATAGCAGTACTCTGTTGATTTCAGATACATTTTCCAAGGTGCTACATCCAGCACAACTTGGTTTTGAGAAAATAGAAAAGTGAGGRAAAATTGCTCTTAGTCCATGTCTATTCTGGATCTCTCACAACTGACACACAAATGGTGGAGATGGACTCCAAACCTAAAGAAATCTGATGGAGATTAACGAAAAGTTTTACTGCTGGGGTTCTTGCTGGTGAAGGACAAAACCACACTTTCCATCAGAGATAGAATGTCCCATTCATTTAATATGAAATTAGCCCGAGAATGACAAGACGATGGAGGCTTTCCAGCATGAACCAGTGGGAATTTTTCAAACTTTAATGAAAAAGAAAGTTTAGGCTTTAAGRAAAAATAAGGTGGCTATTTGGGGGCAGTGGACAATGGCTGCAGTGACAATAGAGGTATAGATCTATTTTGAATTCATCTTGCTATGGCAGATTATTTTGGGGTGTTCAGACTTGCAGAAGTATTCAYTGCCTTTCTCATACACCACTGAGGGACAGTCTTGGCTTGGACATTATTACTATCAAACCATGTAAGATTGATAACCATTTCAGGCTGTGCCATATGGCACTGTGAAATTGTGAGATACTTAGCAGAACAAATAAGAGCACAGATATTTGAGCTACCAGAGGCAAAGGGAAAATTTTCTAAGATTGAGACCATCCTTAAATGAATTTTAGAAATTTATGGTACTAAAACACCTTTGAATAGTTTAGCTTTCTCTGCTGCTGAAACATGTAAAAACTTCATGCCCATTCTAAATGTCAGTGTCATACAGTCTGAACATAAACCACTCCCTACCTATGTCCTTGAAATCCATATGAGCAAAAATGTTTGGTAGGGTTGTTTTTGTAATTATAAAATCCATTAACACTCAAGACCCATGCAGAGAAGAATCTCAGAGCAGTATCTGAAAACAGCAGAGAAATGTGCAAAATTCTGTGCGAAACAGAGCGGTTTTTGATTTGTAAATGGAGCAATCTTTTTGGCTCTTGCTTTTAAACTGCATTGACACACACCATTATTCTGCATTTCAGCTCAGAACTGCAAGAAACAGTATGGAAAAGTATCCATAGGGATGAAGTCTGTTTTGATGGGCAATGAATGCTTTGCTACCAGGAGAATTTAGCACTCCTCCAGAAGTAAAGAAAGTGTCTAAAGATTTGGAGGACAGCTCCTAAACTGAAAATGGAATATTAACAAGCAACTTACTTGTTATCAAAGACAACAGCTTGGTACTTCTCTATCAGACCTGAGTTTTTTTGCCTAATATCCTTAAAATGCCTTACAAAACATAGACTCAGGTCTCTCTTGGGCCACTGTTCCCCAGACGAGGAACACTTTCTATTTCTAAGACAGATAACCTGCAACTGCTAATGGAAGTCCTTTACCCTTGTAATATGCCCAAAGATTATGAAAATAATTTTTTTTTCCCTATTTCCTTGCAGATGCTGTTTAGGTATAGAACATTCCATTAAATAGATACACACTTGATGCCAAAAACCATGTATGTGTGAAATAAATTTGTCAGTCCAATGAACCTCATGGGTAACAATGGTCCAGCCTCTCCTGAGCTGCTTTTTAATGCACTGAGAAAAATAACAAATGCAACTATATTTGGGAGGTGTCACTGAGAGGTTTTGTGCCTTGGCTGAATGAAAATATTCTCAGTACATATTTGAGCACCAATGTGTTCCATGCAGGTGGAATTGGCTAATGAKATCTGGCTATGTGGCTAATTGGTGGCTCTTCATCTAATGTGAAACATTGCTTCAGAAGCAGCTCCCTCCTGGAAGCCTGACAAACACCTCTGTCTGAACTAAATTCTRCTGAAGAGCTGATATTTTTGCTATTAGTGAACTGATTTGGGAAAGGGCTTTTGGGCTTTGTCTTTCTGAGGGCTGCTTTCTCTGCTGCACTCACACAGAGCAGGAATGCTTTGCCTTTGTCCATCTTGCCCTTGTACCAGCAGGGGTATGTTCATCAGCTCACCGTGGCACAAAGGAGATTTTAACTTTGTCACTGGTGGTAAGCACAGTGACTTTTAGTGTTGTCTTGTTGATGAGAAARAGACAATTTTATAGCAGAAATGGAGGAAATGAACATTAAAACATTGCTAGCAAAGCCTGCAGACGATACCATAGGTGTTTCATCCATCTGATATGCTTTTCTAATTTTTCTTTTTTTAATACTTATATGGAGATGGACCTTATTCATGAAGAAGGTTCAGCTCTCAGCTACACGGACATTTAAAAATATGTGGAATATATCCAGACCTTTCTGCACATGGGCTATGCCTCAGCCTAGCAGCCACCTTTCAACAAATGAACACTGCATCAGGGATAGGAGCTAAATCTCCCCCCTGCCTAGCAACACTWGGAATTGCATCATTTAAACCCCAGCAACTGCAGGTGTAGGGTCTATGTAGGTATTTTTCATTGTATGTGACTGTTTAAATATATGTATATGTGTGGTCTCTATATCAGGGCTTGCTAGAGGGTTCACTAACACAGGGCTCTTTTCAGAAGAAATTGTTGAACATATTTCATTCTAACTCTTTAAAATGTTTTAAATATTTTAAAAATTCACTAACCAGAGGGAAGAAACTAATTAATGTTTGTGACTGAGGACTATTGCAAAGCAGGAGATTTTGGTACAAAATTCCTGTCAGAAARCCAGATCAGTCAGGAACACATTGTTTGCAGGGATGAAGGGACAGCTTTTTCCTACTGACCTTTATGGGAACATTGTTAGGACTTAGAGGCAGTTTAGATGCAACTACAATAAAATGGTCTGACAGGCTGGGAGTTTTCACCAATGAAAACATTCCTGGAGAAAAGTCTCTATGTTGGGTGCAGGACCCTAAATCTATCCGTGGAAGTTCTGGGGGATTCAGTGAGTCTGGTGTTTGGTTTGCAATTGTTTTCTCAGGACCACACAGTAAGTCTTTGGCAGGGACATGGCCCAAACCTAAATCTTCTGAGTCCATGCAGTCCAGTGTCTTAACCACTGGTTTTTGCTTAATTTTAGTAAGCATTTCTGTGATCTTTAATGCTATTATTGTACAAGCTCTTAGATGTSAGAGATTTAAGAAAGTTTTTGAGGGAGTGAGGGTTATTCATTTGTTTAAGAACCAGTGGTTTCGTATTCATTTGTATCAGAATATCTTAAGATGACATTTCAACAAAGTTGAAKCAAAGTTTTAGAATGAGTGTGACTTTATTGCAAAAATAGAAGCCTCTCACACAGCCAAAATTTCCCAAATGTCAGTTCTTCACCAAAGAARTGGCGTCTAAACCACTCCTGTGCAAAATCAAATGAACTAAGATGAAATGAACCAACCAAGGGCGATTGATTGGCTCTCAGCTCAACGCGGATCCCACCAGGCACTGCCCGACCTAAGCTGGAAGAGACCAAGCTTTCCAGGGGCCTGAAAAATTCTTCCAGAGCTGCATCTTCCTGTATCTGCTGTGAATTCAACCTCCCCATCTCTTTTGGGAGAATGGCCTTAAAAAACAACAGCAGCCCCCACATATTTGCAGCCCCTGTGGGGGACATGGGTGTTACAAAGGCAGTACCAAACACCCCTATCCCTGCTCCATCCATAGCCATTAACACTGGGAAAACAATGTGTAAAGGATGAAATCCTTATTACCACATAACYCAATCAGCTAATGCTTTTGATTTCAGTAAGATTTCAGTCACATCTTTGGTCAGTTTTTCTTTTTAAGAAGGTTTTGTACACATGGTGTATTACCTACAGCAAACTTCAGCTTATGTACAGCACACAAGACAACAGAATAATTGGTTTGCAATCAAAAACATACATCTCCTAATGTAAAAAATCATCAGGGTATTTTTCATGCCATAAAAACACRCTACATAGTAAATACTAAAGCAGACAATTAATTTCTCGGTGTGTATAAAAAGGAAGGGATAATTAAATTATAACTGTSTTTTCATTCTTATCAATCATGAACAATGAATTTGTGCCTCAGATTTGCAAACATGGGATGTCTTCCTACATTTCCAAGCCTTTTCAATTTCATGAACCACGCATTTCAGGCATCATCCAATAAAAATTAATTTCATAGAACTTTCCTGCCATGAACATACAGTAATAGTCTATCCAGATGCAAATTACAGAAAAAAAAAAGAAAAAGGGAAAACTTCTTATATACCCATGGAATTGTTTAAATTATGTCCAGATTTTATTGTATGTGTTTTTATTACTGAAGGTCGGTTGCTAATTTACAAAGACTCTATATGCTGAGCATAAAATATATTTATTTTGTTTCTTTGTCCTGATCGCATTCATTTCTTTTGCTGAAGTGCATTGTTGATAACTGATGCACCATTCTGCCCTGAAGAGTGTTAGTACATGTRTAACATAAAACAAATTCTGAAAACCAGAGATCTTTGCCCTTAATATCCTGATGTATAAGAAAAACTGATGCCAAGTTACTTCTACATGGGCCATAGCAAGAAAGGAGAAACATGGCCTATTTTAAAGGGGTTTTGCATTTACCAAAACTTGACAAGTCATGAAAAACTATTCATCWTGTACCTGTGTAGGTGATGGCACATTGGGAGTGACCTGTGTCCTTCCACATCCTTCCTAACTCTGACTTTCCAAGGAATCTCCCATGAGGAAGAAATTTTACAGTAGACAATTAAAATGAAAAATCTCTGCAGCACCTTGTTTCAAAATTGAAGGGTAYTTTGTGTTGGATACACTCTGATCATAATTGTTGTGAAGACTCTAAATTGCTGCCAGTTCAAAGCTGCAGCCTCCCCAGAGGGGCACCTTCTTTCTGCTGCACGGTGGTTGGGTCCTTGGGGGTTAAATATTTGCTACGTGCCAAAAGGTAATTAAAGAAAAAAGCCTGTAGGATCATATAAGTCAATGAGAAGAGCCTTTTCTTAAGCTAATTCSTCTTCATTTGTTGTGGCCCTGAACTTGATAAACCTGCCTGCACAATCTGCAGCAAGCAGAATATGGGATCCAATTTTTTGTAAAGTGATGCTCATTAAAGGCAGATATTCTTTGTAAACTTCCTTCCCTGTGGAAGCTGATACTGGTGATGCTGTGTCTGGACCTGAGACATGGCCTCTTTCCTCATTAATCTTATTTCACACACTGTTAAAATTCTGCAGAACTCTCTCCCATCTGTTCTTAGCAGGGATGTTAATTGTGATGGTATAAATATACCTAAGGGTATTTTGCATGCATGTGCTCACATCACTGGGAGAAGTTCATCTGCTTGCAATGGTCAGTGGGAAAAGCTGCACATCTGCTTGTGTGCCTCCCAGAAACACCTGTTCATACAATATAGGGCTGAGCAGCCTCGTGCTGCCATCTGGGCTGAAATATGTTGGCCTTGTTTGCTCAAAACTAAAAAAGTAACCAGGAGAGAAGAGAGGAGAGTAAGATACAAGGGGTTTCCACCCTCTCACATTTTTCTGTGTGGTCAGCATGGACTGGGAGGRCCTTTTGCATTCTTTTTATTTTGATCTTCTGGAAGCCTTTATATGCTAAGCATATCATATAAGCAGCTATTTACCTCTTTACCTATAAATACAAGTAAAATATATGTTAATGGCCCAGTAATTAGTGAAGTTTGTAAAATATGTGTAACACATATAAAGAGATCAAACACTTTACTGAAAAAACCCCATGAAAATATAAAAGAAGTATCTTATTACCTTAAGGACCCTATATGTAGGGTCAAATGTAGATGTCAAATATGCAGGTGAGACAGCATTGCACCACACATTTGCAGTGTTTTTCTGATATTTAGGTGATCTGTAAGATCAGAGGGGGACAAGTCCTGTCTGCAGCCACACTGCTGAAGTCAATGAGAATTACAACTGTGTTACCCAGGGTAAGGTGAAATAAAATATTTTCCATACCAAGGAGCTGCCTGGTCTAAGGTCAGTTTTCTCCACAACAGAGGGTCTTATGTTGGTGAGATAACCCAGCATTACCTGCAGRACAGCAGGCATGCAGCTGGGAAAGGGTTTGCTCCTGCTCACCTCCCAGTCAGCCCCTTCCATCAGCTCAGGGTTGCTTTATGAAGCTGAGAAATGCAGTGTAGCCAATGTCTCTGGTCCCAGTCATTCCCATAAGGAGCACATCTGCTGTGGGAGTGGGATGATGGATGACCTTGGTGGTCTGTGCTCCATATGGGGTCCCCAGAAAGYATTAAGGCAGTTAATGGAGTCTACAAATCTTCTCTGCCCTGCAGTCTCTYTCACTCATGGCTTAGATTTTGTGTATTTTGCGATGATGGGTCACTTTCTACCTGAACACAGGTCTTACAATTAT
>NW_026623740.1:301318-358259 GCF_030028575.1 Malurus melanocephalus | reverse complement strand
AGATACTTGGTTTGTGCACTCACACTTTTATCCTTAGCTTAGCTTTAAATCTGCACCTACCATTCTGCAATTCCAGTGGGTAGCTTTTAAGAAAGAGTGCAGGCCAAGCACCTGAATTCTATAATCTTGTTTGGATCAAAATGCACATTTTCCAGTCTGATTTTGTGAGTGCATCTGGGACCAAGAGCAAGTCAACAGAAGTTGCAAACCGTAAAGGAAAAATATTTCTCCAGAAAATGTGTAGAAGGCAGAGATTGGGAAATAAACACTTCTTATGGTGGTGATAATGGTGGAAGATGGGGGGAGGGTGAGAAATGCAAAGMATGTGAGGGATACAGGAGCTGTATCTATTTGACCATATTGTACAAACCAACATCAGCAGCACTTGGGAATGGGGGGTTGCATGTGGTCACACATCAGCACACATTGCACATTACACAAAGCAACCTCCTGTAGTGGGGTTACCTCTCAAAGCTGCATTTGCTTGCAGTGGAAAGGGAAAAGATTCTTCAAATCAGTGCTGAAGCCCTTTAAAAATTGGCTGAAGATAATTGTTTCTTTTAAAGATAGGCTTGTGGGGCYCTGAAATTTGATTATGAAAATCAAAAATGGCATGTAGTGAGAGTGAAGTACCTTCCTGCCCCAGAAGAGCTTGGTGCCCATCTTTGCTGCTATGAAWTCACAGAAAATAAGTTTTGACAGGAGTTCAGCAGGTCATCTAAACAGTCCCAAAGCCAAGGCAGGTGAGCATAAATCTTTACCAGCTCTGTCTGTGCTGATTTGTGTTCCCTGAGAGTCACAATTCCACACCCTGGGCAGTTATTTTTACCACGATGCTTCCTTGTCCTGCAGCAGCACCACATGCTCAGCAATGGGAGCCTTCTCAGCACTTGGTTTCACTGGTCAAACTGTGCTTTATTAGGATGAGAGCAACATACTGTATTTGTGATGCTGAGAATTACTCTATTTTCTCAATTATGCTCTGGATGCTCAGTAAAGGGGCGCTTAAACACAGATTTGGGATCCATCTGGAAGCACATGAAAAGTTCTGTAGAGGGCAGAGAGGGTGTGTTCAAACTGCAGAGTCTCATTGGCATGGGATCAACTACAGTTTCAATGCAAATCACTTTTAGGTAACAAATCCTCATATATTTGAGCAGCATTTAGCTTCACAAGGACACGCCARACTATTAAAATTCTGAGCAGCAGAAATGTAGGTACCTTCATATTTTTAGTGTTTCAGATTTACATATTTGGAAAAGCGTTCATGTATTTTGTTTATTGAGGCTGGCAAAAAATGGGAGAGAAGAACAGAAATTACCTGCATTTGCGGGGTGTTTTTATCCCAAAGCAAAGTTCTTTTGCTGCATGAGCACTCTGTAGTGTTTTAATTAAGGTAGCATTATTGTTAAGAAYTTTAATACAGAGAAAATTGTCTGTTCTACCTTTGTTGCTGTTTTATTTCAGA
The DNA here is from genome assembly GCF_030028575.1 of Malurus melanocephalus. Classification (NCBI taxonomy): domain Eukaryota; kingdom Metazoa; phylum Chordata; class Aves; order Passeriformes; family Maluridae; genus Malurus; species Malurus melanocephalus. The sequence goes on along the minus strand of NW_026623740.1, from coordinate 356,791 downwards.
TAAAATATATTTATTAAGTAAATAAAATAGAAATAAAGTCTTACTTTCAACATCCCATGCCACAACAAATCTTTTAATTTGTGCTGTGTTTCTGTACCTCGCAAAGAATAACAATCAGCAYCTATCTAAATCTATCTTCCTGATAGATTTGGTTGCTCAGAGCAACCACACAAAACCTTCTGCCAGAGGAAATGCTCACTAGACTGAGTTTTCATGTGTTGGGTGTGGTGTTTGAGAGGAAGCAGATACTGCAGATGTGATCAATGTAAGGATGATTTCCCCTTAAAATACACCTTGAGTCCATGATTCAAGAGTCAGCTCCTTCCCTACGTTTTGATACACTGCTACATTAATTATGTGTTYCTTCTCTTCTTAGAGTCAAACCACCTTCCTGTCATAATTGGAATTATTGAGGTTGTATCAGCAGTCCCATAATTCCTATCACTAGTGTRTGGTGCTATTTATAAAGCAGAGAATGAAATGTGCCTTATGTGTGCAATGATGACATTTCAAACCATTTAGAGATGAAGAAAAATATTGTTTCCCATTGGAAAATTATTTTGATTAGCAATTACACAGGAAGTTCCTTTAAAACTCAACCTTTTCAACAAAGCCCCAGAGTGATGACAGCCCTACACTCAGTGTGTATATTAGACAAATTTTTTTGTGGCTGAAAATCATCATCCCTTGACTGAAACCAAAGCTTCCACAAGGACTGACACAAGAACACTGAAGCTGCAGTGCAGATCCTAAATGTCAGATCCTAAATTTGACTTTCCAGAGCACTCTATTAAACAGAGCAAAAAAATATCATCAGTGAAGAAAGAAAACAATCAAAGCAAAGCATTTCCATTTTGTACATCCACATGAACATAACTGACTGTGAAACAACTTGCACTTGCATGTTGTAAACATGTACATTATTTAAAACAATATATTCACCATTAAACTCTCTATTTTATGCACACTTCTTTTACAATCAGCTTGTTTGTGTCTTTAAAAACAAGGAATGCCTTCTTCAGCACTCCTGGGAAGTGCAGTGTGCCCCAAAGCTATTCAGAAATACAGATTCATAGCAGAGCCACTTTATTGTCTTTAACAACTGACTCCTCCACTTCTTGTTGTTCACTGGTGAAAGTAGAAATAGCAAYATGAGAAATACTGTTCTTTGAAAAAATAACTGTATTCCTTGAAGTCTCAAAAATAGGTATGTGGCTTGGACAAACACACATGATGGCATTTTGTTGTAAGTGTTCTGCTGGATGGACTGTGTGATGGTCTCCACGGCAAGCAGACAATTCCTTCTTGCTGCCCAGCTCCTCTCTTGCTCTGCGGTGGCAGAACTGGCAGCTCCCTCCTCGCCCTGGGGTCAATGTGTCCATGGTGCACAGCTGATGTGTGTGCTGGTGGTGAAAACAGAGCAGCCTCCTTCCCTGCAAGGCATTGCCTCGTGTGAATAGTGGGAATTGGGTCCCCTGTCATAGGGCTGGGTTTACAGCTATCCCTTGTGAACTCATTCCCAGAAGGGACCTTTCCTATGAGCTGATGACTCGAGTAGGTAGACATGTACACTGTCTCTCCATTTAAAATCTACCAATTGAGGGTAAAGCTTAGGGTCTACTTGTGTCAGGAAAGGAAAATCAACCTGGTTAGACACAATATTTAAAAATGGTTTCAAATCACTATGGAGGAAATGGAGTCCTGTTTTTGAAGTCTATACTGAACTGTATTGCATAAGTCATTCCTGAACACTGAGGAAAGTTTATTGTTCATCCACGTTGACAGGGATGTGTTTGCTAATTTCAGTAGAAACTGAAATAGATTATCAAGACTTTTGGCATTTTATCTAATGATTAGGGACTTGAGAGCAGACAGATTCTAAAAGCAGATGCTTCCTGTGCTAAGACATTAGTTTCCCACTTCTTTCACAGGAGCATTTACTGCCATGATCAAAATTTTGTAATTGAGACAAGCACTCATCTAGCATTTATCTCACGATTTCTATGAAATAAAACCATAGTTTCCAAACAAATTTCACAGTTTATTCAGAGTGACAGAATTGTGCCTTGATGATGAGCTTCTGGGCAGAGTTAGAGTGACAATTTTTCCTACAAATAAATATTCTTTACCTACCAGTATTGTTAAATGAAGTCTATTTTGAGATGTCTTCAGGACTTGTGTCATTAAGCCTGAAGGACTGATCTGTTTCTCTGAGGGTGTTTGAGATCTTGATATGAAATGACTATTTCACCTTAATTTGTTTTATGCACCTGCTAATGGGATGATAATATTTTGGGATATCCTTTGGGAATGGTAACGTTTAGGGGCACTCTTTGGAAAGCATCAAGATTTCAATACTTTGGAATGACTTTCTGCTGTTCGTATGTTTGATTTGTCTTGCAATGTGCAAAATCTTTTAAGTGGTCATTGTGTTTGTTAAAAGGAAAAAAATAAAGGACACCAAGTCAGTTACATTTTGTGAAAGCTGGCAGTTTAAAATCTGGTGTTAAGGGAAAGTACCAAAGCAAAAAGCGCCGCAAGTTTCCGATTGCCACGTACTGGTTCTTTCTTTCCTATTTGCTATCAGTTCCCTGGGGTTGTTCCAAATGTCAGATGGTCGCTTCACACAGCTGGTATCAGAGATGTGGAGATTATACAGCCTGGTGGGCAGGTCCATGTTCCTTCCCTGCTGCAGTGCCCAGRAAGAAATGCTATTCCAGGTCTGCATCACACGTCACTGCTGTCAGAGGCTGATGTGGTTTGAGCAGGACGTGTCCTCCCACCTGGGCCTGCACTCTGACACCACATCTTGCATTCCCACACTCCCACCCTCCTCCCCAATCTTTTCACAAGCAGAACATGAAACGATGTGTTTGTAATGGCKGGTGCTGAGCTAGGCAGATGTCTCTCCAGACTTTAATGCAACGAGTTCAGAGTCCTCCAGGTATCTTCCATTTAACTGTTCATTGTTGGCATCGTGATGGTACAGGTAAACGGGGACCTCTGTGATGGAYGTGGCCGTGTAGGAGGTAGATCGTGTGGAGCAGTGCTCACGGCGCCTTTGGCCCCACTGGGTTTTGTACTGCGTCCACTGCCTCTTCAAAGCTCCCTGCACCTGTTAGAGAAACACACAGACACGGTGAGGCATGATAAAAACCCCTGGAAAGGAAAGGAAAGGAGAAGTTCCAGGTCTAATTCCATCAGGTTCCTCTCTCCCTCTGTGTGTTCCTGAAGCAGTTTTTCAGCTCTCAGTCTTAACCCCCTCCCTGTTTACCCTGTGTTAGCAATAAGAATAAAATTCTGCAGTCACATGTAGGTTAACTCATCCTGTAAATGTGGAAGAGATTGCTGCACAGGAACACAGTACARTGCTAAGGTAGAAGAGGGAAGAGGATGGGGGAATGGGGACTAAAACCCACTTGATGCCACAGCTGGATTCTTGCCCCTGAAATGCCTAWTGCATTTTGATGCCTGAAGAAGCTCAGCCTTGAGTAATGAGTGTTTGCCATGAATGGAAAAGTGTAAGTACACTTCAAGAGCTTGCCAGGACTAGTTTTGTAAACAGAGTTAGAGGATTAGGACAGTTAAACAGGGATTTTGTTCCAGTAATTTAGGGGCAGGTTCTATGCTTGCAATTTATAGTGTTGGTCATAGTCAGAGGATTTCAAACTTAGAACATTCATCTGCTAGGAATAAGATATTTTATTCGACATTGACATTTAGGGTGATGTTATACATGGTGCTAGGAAATTATTTAAACTATTGAATCCTKCCAGGGAATAAGAAGTCCTTCTCCAGCTGCATGTCCAGGTGTGGGGGCTCTTGATAATGCTKCTACATGAGTAGAAAGTGGGCAAGTCTTGCCTCTTTTTGTTTAAATCAGTGATTCCAAAGTGAGAATAAGAGCAGTTTGGCACAATAATCTTRTGTAAATGAACCCCTCCTCCAGAGGAAGGCAGGTGCAGGAAAGGCACTGTAATGACAGGAGTCCACAAGTTTCTGTGCTCCTGCTGAAGTGGACACTGTTTGTTATTTGGAGAATTYATTGCTATTCACCTTCTCCTAACACATAAAGAAAAGAAAACAAATGGCTCTGCAGGTTAATTAGATATCGAGCGCAGCAAAGGCATATGCTCACAATGCAACTTTAATTACTTGGGCTGTGAGCAAAGTTTACTATGCCAATATTGAGCATTAAAGTGAAATAGCTAAATACAGGAATGTTTTATCACACTATCACCCAAGTTTATTAGTGAAGGTTACTGGGTTAAGTGTAGTGCTGTGGCAGCACTTGATACAGAAATATTACACGAGTTATACTTTGTAAAGATTTCAGTCACTTTAAAATTACCTTTTGATGTTACAGTATGAATATTGTAGCTTAGACACACCAGAAGCTTTGGGGAGTGACTGGAAGAATTCTTCAGAAGCATTAGGGCAGTGAGATCACCAGGGCAAAACACTTTTGTTTTTGTTCTCTGCTGAGCTGCTTGTCTGTCCAAGGATCTGGCCACAAATGGATCATGGACTGTACAAGTTGCTGCATTTGAGTAAAACTTGCTAATCTAGTTTTCTGCCATGATTCCAAGAATCTCAAATGACCATAACGCAGTGCCAACCAAAACCATTCAGGCATGGATTTTAAATATTTGAGCAGCATTACTGAAAATCACATGCACAACCACGACACTTTAATGACTGAGGRGGTGCCTGAGGACCAGGAGACGCAGGGTGATGCCAGCCATGCTTCCCACTGTGATGGCAGGTAAAAGAAAGCAAAGGCTGAAGCAAYGGAGAGCCCAAGTTTATTTACTCTGCTCTTCAAGACTTTAAGGATTTTTGTGTTTTGTATTAGCCATTCTCGCCTCATTGGCACATAAGATACGTGGATGTTTTTGTCCCAAAGAGATTTTCCATTCTGCTGTCCAGCTTTTCAGCCTAGAAGCAATCCCAGGCKTGAAAATGTGTTTTGGTGAGCAGACTGTTGCAGAGACCTTGTATCATCTGCACAACACTGTTGCTCTTGGACAGAGACGGCGGACAGCAGGATTTTCTGTGAAAATGTGCAAGAAGTTTTGTCATTTTAGAAGTAACAAAAAAAATTGTTTATGTGTTCCACATGACTGCAGACATTGATACAGCTTCTTATTTTTTTTACATTTCTTACAACAGATGGATTCATAGTACTAAAGTGAGGTTAGTGAGGCAGTAGTGATGAATGCATTGTAAAGCACGGTCAAGTGGTTCTGAGTTTAGCATTGTTTGTCCTGGCTAAACTTCATGTATTTCAGTCTTGAAGTTAAATATTCCAGCAAGAAAAAGTAAATTCAGATTAGCCAGGCTTCTGCAGTACTAAAATCAACCTCCTTGCCGCACACTGAATTTTCTCATGAGGGCTAATTTTAGCCTCTATGGCAGCAGATGCATGCACCAGCTTGGAAAAAATCTTATGTCATGACCCAAGACCTGAGTCTGTATTAGAGAGRTTTCACCATTGACACTGTTCACCTTAATGGGAAATTCAAAAAAGAGCTTCCCTACTAGTCTAGCAAATAAAATTTCCTAGAAGAAAATAATGAGAGGGTTTTTCAGCACTCCTGCCACTGACAGTCTGCAAATCTGAGGTAGATGGAATAATTTTGAAAATGCGCCTAAAGGTGAAAAGTACCCAACCACCAATAAAATCACTCTCAACACATCTGAGAATCCTGCATGCTCACAGTCACTTGTTCTTACTGCCTGACATTGATCCRTACTTCTGATCAGCTGCTCCACCAAGAAGTCATCAAACATGCAGATTGGCAAGCAGATGCTTCAGATATATCAATTAGTGCCTAATTTGAGAATTGTATTCTGGATTTGTAAAGGTCAATATGCTCTTCTGATACTGTAGCATTGCCAAAAGTACTTGAAGTACTTAGAGCTGGTTGATGAAGCAAAGAAACTAATAGCCTTTAAGAGATTTTGYATTTTCAGTGCATTTAATTGTGGCCTTTCCTCATTTTTAACATTGCTACAACCTTTAATCTAGACACAAGTCCATGTGTTCTCATTAGAGATGCTGAATCAACCTTTTGACACTAGAGCTGTGAAACATTAAGAGAATTTGTTTTTCAAAATCTGATCTGAAAAAAAAATGAAAGATTACACTGGGGAGAATGAAGAAGGCAACGATCAAGATTTTGGGGTTACACATCGTTTGAAGGCCACTGAGGGGATATTGGAGCACTGCTTGTACACAGCTATGCAGTCATTCTTATGGAGAGAGGATGCTTCAAAAACTGCCTGACTGGTGCCTACTTTCTTCACAGCAGGTCCTCAATACTAGGGAGTACCAGAAGTTTTCTTTGTTTCCAGGGCATGGATATTTGCTGTGTCAGAGTGATGACAGTGGGGCAGAAGGAGAAAGGTGATAATAGCCTGCAGATACCAGGGACAGAAATGTGTTAGGAGAAGGGCTGTACATGTCTTCAGCTTTTTTTAGTTGGACTCATGAAACCGTGAACTTCTGCAGCGTGATTTTTACAGCTTTTATTTCATGTTAGGCTCTGATRTCTTAGCTGCTCACATTTTGTCATTCTCTTTCATGTCTCCTGAGAAGCCATGCTACAGAACTGCAGTGGGAGGCCTCTCATCTTTCTATCCTTGAGTTTCCCTGTACATTTACAAGGGAGGCAGCCAGAGGCAAATGCACAGAGATGTCGACAAGTGGTGGCAGAATTTAATACTCCCTGCTGTCCTGAATGTTATCAAATCAGCCAGTAGYACCTTATCAATAACAAAACTTGCTTCCAGTCTCTATCAAAACATCAGTGTGATCACATCATTACATGGAATTTGCTGGTTTCTAATAATATCCAGGGATAAACAGGAGMACAAATATCTCTCTAGGTTGACATACTGAGTGTTAGCAWYACAAAATTTGTTCTGTAYGTAACTCATCTGYTCTGGAYTGAGAATGAACTTTTAAATGGACTTCATAAATAGATGGTATTTTATTTCATTCCAGTTGAATGCTTTTGATGTATTGAAAAAGCCTTTTTCTGTCAACCATCTTTGAAAAACGGCTTGCTGTAGGAATTTAAATGGTTCTTGACATATTTCAACCTGCTATTTTTTGTCAGAAAAAAAAAGTAATGTGTACCTAAATCCCACTGTATTTGTATATATATATATATATATATATATATATGATCTAGCTGTAAGAGAACAGGAGAGATCTTTGCCAACAGGGTTTTTATTTCTCATTACTACACAAGAAACATTGACTGTGAAAAGCCCAGTGCTAATCCTCAAAGGAGCACAAGTAATTGCACTCTTCCACCTCTGACAGTGCTTCCAGGGATGGATTTGACATGGCTCTGGGCTTGAACACAGCACTGCATTCTCTAAACAGATCCCTGAATATCCCCTCTGCTTCTTATAGAGTATTATGGTCCTTCCTGCTGTTCTAGGGCAGGAAGGGAAGTAAAGCATTTTTTCTCCTTTAGTTAGACCTCCATCTCAAACTTGCAGATAGTGAGAGATCTGTGTCATGCCTGTATCTCATTAGGTACCTTCTCCTTTGTAGTGGTGACACCCCTGATTTGTCTGCTCAGAGAGATTCCAGTYACACTGCACAGAGCTGCCAGAAATGCACAGCACTGCTTGTGTGTGGGGAGTAAAAATGACTCAGAGTTTGTAGCGAGACAGGCTTCACATCTGCATTAATGAACAGCAGAGTGACTATTTTTCAARTTCTGTTGGTTTTCTTATTATTTTTTTTGTCTTATTATTTCTTATGCATTTCATATGCTTACCTCACCATTGAAGAAGCAGAATATAGTAGCCACGAGTAAGCCCTAAGAGAAAGAAAAAGAGTTTAGGGATCAGAATATACAGACTTCTTCATCATATTTTGGAAATTGATGGATACAAGATAAAAACTTTACTCCACTTCCTCTGCACCACAGACACTCCCCATCTTTCACAGGTGTGTTATTACAAAAAAAAATTTTTGTGTTTTCAAAATGTTTTACAATTTCTTCCCTATATTACTAGTTTTTAGAGATTATTTGTTATGGCTATGAAGTTATCTCTATGTTAGAGATGTAGAAAAGGAAAACGAAAGATAGATATGTATTTTGCTCACAGAAGAGAACCACACTGCCACTGATTTTCTGAAGAGGTGGCAGAGGAATYGTGTCCTATATATTGCCACTCATTTGTCAGAGTGCAGCTATCTGGTCAAAAGTGTCAGCCACAGAGAATCCTCCTGCCCCAGGAAGGCTTTAAATTGAACTGTAGGTCAGGATTAATGAACTTGTATGTTGGGCCATCACAGTGGATGGAGGGGATGTGAAAAGAGGTGTAAGTGGTCAGGAAAACAGAAAACCACACCACAATAGATGAACTAGAAGATAGGGAGGCAGAAAAAAAGAGACACTGCAGATCATAGCTTGATCCTGAGTGGCTTTAAATTAATTTAATCATCACCAAGTTGCTCAGATAATAATTCACTACTKCTATAAGATTAAACAGGGCCAAGGCAGAAATATGAGATGAGAAAGAGTGAAATTAAGACAGAAACTCTTATACAGAGAGCCTGCCATTCAGGATTATGTAGTTACACTGGTTCATGTCCTAACTGCATTCGCTTTTATTAAAATAGATTACATAGCATCACTGGGAGCCAAATGCCTTCATTTTAAATTACKTAGAGCAGTTATTATAAACTAAATGTATGGCAGTTTGTGAAATTGAGAGGAAAACTGCAGCTTATGTTCCCAAGGGCTGCTTTGAAGAGCTTTACAACTGTATATTTTCTATAAAATCTTCATTTAAATGATTGCCAGTTGAATTGTAGGTAATGCTTTGCAAAATGTCTTGGATTCTCAGATGTACATTTTGGACCACAATCAGCTGGTAAAGCAATAAGGTTTTAAGAAAATTATTCTATAGAGATACACAAGCTGGTTAGGCCAAGTACTGACCACTTCAGTTTTGCCAATTATTTTTCTGTAATAGATTTTCTCTGATGCAGAATTTGTGATTTGACATAATTTCAAATATCAACACAGAAAAGCATGTAGGAGGAGGATGAAGGGTAGACATAGTGAGAAAAAGAAGATTCTTTTCACATTTTGACAAAGCAATGAGTATTCTCAAAAAAACTCAAATCTCAGCATACAGTAAAAAATGCACAATAGCTTGTTCATAAGTTTTAGGCTGAGAAGCACCAAAAAGTCAAACAAAACCCTACAACTCTACAGTATAACTTTGTCAGACCAGATAACACCAAATCAAAATTTTTGCAAGGATAGGAAATAAAGCCTGTGAAATGTGAACAGTCTGGCAAAACCTCTGCTCTTGAGCTGCACTGTGCACTTGCAGCATGGCTCCCACTATTTTGCTAGATGTGGTTTTGCTAACAGCAGTCAGTCATAATGGCAGATGAGATGGATCTTGTTCTTCCCTGGAAGCAGGGATGTTCAATGGACACTCTACATGAGGCATGGCAAATCAGAAGACAGAAGGGGGAGAGAAAGAAGAAGAGAAATAATTTCCAAGTCTGCGCTTCAGTGAGAGCGTTCAGGGGGAATTTGGGAACCTCAGTTCACCTAAAGACAGAAACTGAGCAGAACWATTGAAATGAAGCCATTTTCCATTTCGGTTCCTGTATGGTGTTGGGATTCCTCTGTTACATCCTGCAATCACTCCACTTTTCTGCTATTCAAGAGTGTAGTTCCCTTACTAACACTTTCTCCAGACAATTCTGACAGAAAAGCTAAAAAAGGTGTGATGATGCCTCACATCCTTTTCAGTTGCTTTTCTAGTTTGGAGTGAGCTGAAAGCACCTCTGACTTCTTATTTTGAGACCACACATGTTGAACATGTTCTGGCTGAAGAGATTATTTTCTCTAGTCCATTCCACACAGATCTCATCACTCTTCTTGCACCTGCTGTGGCCCTCTGGGCACTRCCATCTRTATTTCTATTWMTATTTCTTTTTTTCTCTTTCTTCCATTTCATGCAGAAAGTTTTGCCCATTTTTCAGAAGGCTTTTGTTCTCTTCAKCAGTAAAGCTGCAGAGATATCAGTAACAGACACCAGCTTTGTTGGCTTGGATCCAGGAGGGCTTGGCATGGCCATAATTCTACCATGAATCTATTAAAACATGTGACAGACTACATGGAGATTAATTATTTCATTTAGGGCCCATGAGTGATTTCTCGTATCTTTTTGACATATATCTTCCAGACTCTCACTGCTGCTKGTTTTGCTCAGGATAAAATTCTTGCTGAGAATGAGATCTCTAGGTCAATTATACCTCTCTGCCACTGTGTGGAGTTGTTAAACTRACCTGTGATATACTGTCTGCTCTCAGCAAGGTAATGTTGGCTGTGGCATYGAAAGCAGAAATGAGGAATATATTTATTTTGAGATTAGGGCCTTGAATGACTTCTTCTAAAATTCTTTATTTTTGAAACTATGTGAAGAACAAATGAATGTGGCTTTTGGTTGAATTGTGCCCTAGGGATCGTCCAGAGCCAGCAGTTCTCAGACCCTCATGTACCTTATTAACACTGTAGTGAGTTTTTTCCTGTGTTTATGTACTGGTCTAAGTACATTCTTTGCTTGACAGGTATTTAATTTGTATCTCACTCTCCTAGAAGACAAGAGTGTCTTGAAGAGAAGCTCGATTATTTGCTCAGGTTAAAAAGAAACATATTAAAAATACCTATACAGATACTGTAAATTTAGATAGGTTTCTCTCACCTCTTTTTATTTTTTAATTCGGGTTTATGTCTCCATTAAACCAAGAAAWCATATATAGATATACTTATTTCTGCTATTCCTGACCATGTCCATGGCTTTAGTTTTTACCCTAACCAACTACACACTGTGTTGCTGTTTAGACTTCAGTGGGATGATTATATTAATTGTTGATGGTAGAAGATGATGGTGTATGTAATTTTACAGATGGTMATAATAGAAAAAACAGTTTCTGGCTCTCTATGTGGACTTTGTTCCATGTCCATTCACTTCTCATTTCTAGATCTGAATGGACAGCAAAAAAGAAGAAAAATGTGGCTGAGGTTGTTCATAGTTCATTGTTCACCTCCCATTCCCACCTCTCATTTTGGCAAAGACAAAAWGCTTTGAGGAAAACAGCAGTGCATTTCTCACCACCTCCATCCACAGAACATTCATACAGCCTCTCTGAGGTAAAAACTGGTTAGGAATTGTTTGTTTATGCTAAATGAAAATTACTAACAAAGCAAATAACTTGTCTGTGCAGTTTCTGCTGCCACTGAGGTGGGAAGATTGTTATGAGAGGGCTGAAGAGAGCAGCCTACCTGCTGAAAAATGATGGAGATACCCTGTCAGCCAAAGCTCATTATTTGCTTCTTCTCCTGCTCTCTGTAGGTTTCGTTACTGTCATTTATTTTGCATGAATTTTTCATACAAAAAGGGTGCTTTATTATATTCAGCTTACAAAAAAAAATCCCTAGCTTTAATTGGCTCAAAATATTAAAAGTTTTAAAATTACTAATTATCCAAAGAGAAAATAAAAGAACWGAAAATAAAAAGAGAACACTTATGTTGTCAAAAGCAGTGCTATAACCTTAAATTTGAACAGAAGGAGAAAATATTTCTGTCTTGTTTGGCATTACAGAGGATATTTATTTCCTTTTAAACTGAGAAACAGATGGAATGAATCCCTTCTAAAATACATTGAAATATCTCACTATTTTTAGGAGGCTGCTTCTAAATGGGTTAATTTTATTCTGTACAAGGCTGCATAGAAAGATAAATTTAAAACTTGGAGGCAGYATTGATACTCATGGAGGCCTAAAAGATTCAAAATACCCTTGTACCAGACCAAGCCCCTCTGAGCTGCGTCCAAGCTGCTGGGGGGCACACAAGGAGTCTCACTTGTGGAGAAATTATTCTCTGTTCAACAGAAAAAAAACCTTTTTCATTTACCAAAAAAAGCCAAGGCCCTTATGTTGAAGAGCATTTTAATTTGTCATTAATGGTACACTTATATCTTTAGCCCCACAGTCACCAAGGTATTGGGAAGAGAAGCTTTAGCTGCTTGTGCATTGCTGTTGGTTCAGGGACTGTTCCTCCCCTTCTCCCTCACAGATCCCCATGGCTCTCTCTTCTCTGGCATGGGAACTGTGCCATTTAATGTAACCTGACAGCCTCTAAAAACGCAGCTTAAAGATGCTGGACATGGAATTCAGTGAGATGGGACAGTTGGTCGAGGGGGCTTGAAAGCAGAGGCTCATTAATCCCTGGGCTGGTTTGGCCAGCATTTCAGATCTGTAACTCACTGGCTCTTCTGGAGTGCAAAGATTTGCTTTTCTSTGCCTAATTTAGGGGCTCTGTTAAATAAGATAGCTCTGTGCATTCACCAATGGACCTACAGCATCCCAGTCCCTGCAGGTAATTCCAATTCAGGCGTGCTAGTTTTGTGTGGGGTAGAGTWAATTTTCTTTATAGTAGCTAGTTCGGGGCTCTGCTTTGGGTGTGTGCTGGGAAAAGTGTTGATACTGCAGGGATGTTTTAGCTACAGCTGAGCAGGGCATCCAAAATTCAAGGCCTTTGCTGCTTTTCATCTGACCCCAYCATGAGTGGGCTGGGGGTACAACGAGGAGTCGGGAGGGGACACAGTCAGGACAACTGAGCCCAACTGATCCAAGGGATATCCCAGATCATATGGCATCATGATCAGTACATAAAGTGGGAGAAGAAGGAAAAAGGGGGTGTTTGGAGTGATGSCTTTTGCTGTCCCAGGTAATTGTTRCATGTGRTGGAGCCCTATTTCCCTAAGGATGGCCGAACACCTACCAGGCCATGAGAAGCTGTGAATGAATTCTGTGTTTTGTTTTGCTCGTGTACATGGCTTTTACTTTATCTATTAAACTGTCTGAACTCTACCCATGGGTTTGTCCACTTTTACCCTTCCAGTTCTCTCCTGCATCCCACTGCGGGGAGTGAGCAAGTAGCGCTGTGGGGCTGAGTCACCAGTTGGGATTAAACCTCAATATAAGGGTTGAAATATCGTTATTTTGCCTGGTTTCGACATCCTGAAGACTAAAGAGCTGATATTAGTGATGGTGAGAAGAGATACGAATCCCTATTTCTAGAAGATCGATGGGAAGTTGGAAAGGTGAATACATTCCCATTTCCAGCACAAAAGCCAGCCTTCTATTTTTTTTATCATTTATGTATCTGCTCTCCAGATCTGTTAAGAAGAATCTGGTCTATTGTGTGAAAGACACATTCAGTAGACATACAATGTTTTGAATTGTTCATAAAGGCATTTTTGAAAAACTTCTTCTGCTTAAAATGGTGAGCACCATCACAAAGAGAGTGGAACAGACTGCTGCTGTTATTCAGAAACGACTTCAGCAGAGGAAACATACCTTGTTGACAAATAAAATGAAATACTGGTGTGTTGTTTTTCAACTGGGAAAACCATTCTCTGAAAGAAATACCATTACATGGTTTATTTTATGAATGAATTCTTTCTTCTCTTCAATCCTCTGAGGTTTACAATAGACTGCAGCRCTTGTTTGCACCATTTCTGTGTACACGAGCAATACAACTAACACATCAATCTTTCATGTTCAGTTAAAGCAGTGATGTACTGTGAAAACCTGCCTCTCTGTTCTAGAAAAGGCATAAAAATTACTCATTTAACCAGCGCAGAAATGAAGAATATATTACATTTTCCACCAAAAAAATTAATGTAATTTTTCCCATGATGCCTGCTTCTACATGACTGACATGCCATGAGCTGCAAAACCCATCAGAYTCTGGCTGGTGTCTGCACAGGCTGGCTGTGCTGTGGGTCATGGGAGTGCAACAGCTAGCAGGGAAACACAGCCATTATTCAAGCTAGTACACTATCTGTTAATTACAGAATCAGCCCTGGAAGAAAATGAGCACCAGAGGAGTCATTATACAGCTGGAGATCTTAAACATGCATACAAGAAGTGTTTGGGAAAGGATTAAGAATGTTTGTTTTAGGTTACAATTAAAAATCSACTCTGAGTGGGAAAGGGAGGATTGCAGCTGGCTGCAGCCAGCAGGACAACTGCTCAGCCCTTCCAAAAGGGCAAATTTTAGCAGGAAATGCTGGGATTATACYGCAGAGGTGTCAAGAGCTCTTCTGTGAGAGCAGAAGGAACCCATCAGGGATGAAACTTTCCTGCCTTGGATCCTTCCCTCACCCATCTCCCTTCATCAGTACAGCCTCTATTTTAACCTCAGTTTGGTGATTTTCTATTAGAATTGCTAATTAAGACAATTATAACTGGTTTTGTAAATCTCTAACAACTGCACAGGATTTAAAAGATATTTTAAGAGTAAAATGATTATTGTAACACTGTCTTATCCTAACTTGCTAAAACTGTAAGCAAGTAACTTTTCACCAAAAAATGAATTTGGAGATATTCCTTCATAGTTCTTGTGAATGAAAGAATAACAATACAGGCAACAACAGAAGAAACAAGACTCTCATTCCTTTTAAGCAGCACTTATGTTATTTAAGATGGCATACACTTCAAAAGCAGGCCCATAACTTCATTTATTCCATCCACGCAGCAGCAGGAACACCCACAGTTTTGAAGGGATAAGGACAATCAGGAGGATATAAAATAAATTCCGGTAGCCTTATCATTTCATTTAAGGAAAAAGCACTACTGATTTTTAAAATTGTTTTCTTATTACCGCATTAAAATAATTTCTTCACTTAGCTTCTGTGTGAAAGGAAGCAAGAAGTAGGTCACTACTTTCACTTGTGTTGACCACTATYCACAAATACATTGAAAAACTGCCTTTCTTAGTCAATATAGGACTGGATATATTCCAGTCAGTAAACCAGGTAACCCAGCATTAAAAGTCATTTAGGCTTGTTTTGTTTTGTTTTCAAAAGAAAATAAACTAGACTWACTGAATGATGCTGTATTTTCAAAGCATTTTTTAAATCAAAATGTCAGTCTTGTAATTTAAGCTGCCCAGTAATGGAATTCTAACTCCTAAATGAAGCTTAGTAGTCTTAGTTTTTTCTTTTGTGTGTTGGCACTCACACAAAACTCTGTACAACAGTTTGCATACACTGCTAATTTTAATATTAATGTCACAGCACTAATTTCAGTCAATTTGAGCACTTCAACAGAAATTGKGTTGGAACATAAAAGCCCTCTGTGAACTCAGTTTTCTCTCCATAGTTTAGAAATAGCGTGTACTGAAATTTTGGCAACTTATTAAATCATTTCCTCTATCTTGTCTCTGTTCTTTACACTCGGGTGCTGCTAGTGTGAATGCAGATAGTCTAATAATGCAAAATTGTCAGAAAAGAACTGAAAATGCAGTTAATTTCAGCTTCAGGGCAAAACCCCTGGCAACAGTATCTTTGACTAAATTAGCTWAACATCAAACAATTCAACTACACTGAAGCTGCTACCATTTAACATACCTGGTAATGCATTAATATGTGCATGATGTAATCATATATTTCTCCAGCAAGTCGGTTTTCTGGTCTCCAGGGAATAATAACAAACTGAATTCCTAATAAGGGCACCAGGATTAACGTGGCTCTGACAGCTTTCATATACATGTTGGACTCAGCACGGTGGGTGTCTCTCAGCTTTGTCACCAAAACTCGGACAATGTTAAGCAAAAAGAAAAAATTGACCTGCCAAAAAACAAAGTTATTGTAGGTGAAAGCATTCAAATTAAASAGGTGTTCAAAATAAAAACACAGAGCACATAAATAGCAGTAAAGTGTARGTTTCTAGCTTTATTGTATCTCATAATGGGCAGATCCTGGGCAGTCAGGTCTTGGAAAGTTTCATGAATATTTTCAGAAAAGATGTTAAGCAGCTCTATGTTCTTTGGACCCTGCATGGATGCTTCAGGCAGGCAGGGGTCAGTTCTAAGAAGCACTGCTTGCTTTCACCCTGATGTGGAAATTTAAGATTTCCAGGGAACACTTAATACCATTTTTATGTCTGAAGWTAAAAAAGGGTGGACAAATTGTCCCCTAGAAATGAAGATGTCTCTCTGCAGAGTCTGACAGTCACCAAGCTACAGTGTCAGGTGAGACCAAGCCCAGCATGGCCCTGGGCTCGCAGAACCTATGGGAGCACTTGATTTCTTTAAGGAATATGTCCCGTGGACCAGTGCTTTAGGCTTGTGTGTGAGCAGGATTGTAAAGCTGCTCCTGAGGAAAACCCAGGCCACCCCTTGCCTGCCCCAGGCTGAGGGATCCCGTGGTGCTCTACCCAAAGGGAACAGGTAGCAGTCACCGTCTCAGGGCAGAAATATCAGACAGTTCAGAAAATTCTGCCCCTGACCCTCATGGTCAATGAGCCCAAGCAGTTCAGCATCTCCTCTCCTTMGTGATTTCTGAAAATCTCAGAAATAGAGTGACCTCCATGCTCTCAGCATAGAGTGAGCTGCCCTTGAGCCTGGCTTCACAGAGAGATCCTTGTGGGATGTGCTGAGAGCCTGCAGGAGGAGAGAGGGCAGACCCAGGCTGATGATGAGCTCTGTGATTAACCCGTGGGCATTCCTGGCATCACAGACCCTTTCTGTCCCCAGGGCATCTAGATCACTCTTTTCCACTCTGCTAGAGTAAAATCAGGCACTGATACTTTGGAATTTATGAATAAATGTGTAAGTTGTTTAACTTCCACTGGTATTTCAGGAGCTCAAATCCCATATATACACAAGAACTCTCAGCTGAYTTTTTCAGAACGATGAATCAGCAAGCTCTGGTAAAGCATTTTATCACTTCTAAACTACACTGGGAGACCTTTCAACTGCTTCACATTTGTGCTGTACTGGAAAAGAGGAATAATAAATTACTTCTGAGGTCCCATTTAGCATTAAATCTAAACCTTATTCTCCATCTTATTCTGACTTCACTCACTCTGCTTAACCTTCACTTTTAGATGCTTTGAAAGTAACTGTGAAAAGTCAAAGAAAGAGTTTACAAAGTTAAAAGTTTTCAGTTCTTCTGAGTCACTCTGTCACTGTGGGATTTTTGCAGCAAATCAAGCAGGACATTCTATAGACATTGACATCTTTATAAGAAAAATAAGACTGGAAATGACATAAGCACAATASAGAAATTACAATGTCTTATTTTGAAAACAGCTAAAGATTGATCTTTTTTTTTCCATAGAAAACAGTCGATTTCTTTTTCTTTGTGGCCAGGATACAGACTGGGATCACAATGACAAAAATAAAGGTTAAATGGCCTCTCTCAGATGGTAATTGGTATTACAAGAGCAGATGCAATCAAGAWTGAACCAATAAACCCACAATAAATGTACTTGTATGGGACCAAGAGACTACTTCTATGGCAGGGAAGGATGGTCTCCTTCACATAGCTTATGTCAAAGACTGCTTCTCTGGAAAGGGTAGAAAGATTTCTGTTTTTTCAGCTATTAGATGGAAAGCTGTTTATTTAAAGGTGTTCCCAGTACTCACTGCCCTGGTGTTTGATCTCTGAGGCAATAATTGCAGATACATCCATGCAGGTGTTTGCAWGTAAGAGGCAGATCAAAAGCTGAAAGTGCATCTTGGGTGACACACTGAGATSAGCTTGGGCCTTGGGTTAAGGAAACTCTTTCTGCAGCTGCCAGGAAGGTCAGGGTTACATGYCAGGCTGCTCCTCTGGCACACCAGATGTTGTGTGTATGCACATTGCCAACTGCACTGTGAATCTTGTCCTCCTACTCAGACAGCTCAGTCCAGTCCTTTCCTTGGACTCGTTCAGCTCCCTACCTTTGGAGCACACCAGGTGACCAGCAAAACTCATGTTGAGCAACCAGCTCAGCCCAGTAAGGCATAGTGAAATGACTGATGTCACATAAATGCAGTGTATTTGTCACAAATAAGTCCCACTGCAATGAAGGATTGTGAGCCTGTCCTTTGTAATACTGAATAGAGAAAATATCTAGTTATTTCTGAGTTTTGACCAAAATCCTTAAAGAATTTTCTATTCTAATACTTACAGAAGCATCTATTCTATTCAGGTTAGCAGCATTTATATCACAATTATTAAACWGTTGATAGCAAATAATATTCTTACCAATAAAGCTGCCATTACAGGTCCATGAACAATGTAAAGCA
Organism: Malurus melanocephalus; assembly: GCF_030028575.1. Taxonomy (NCBI): domain Eukaryota; kingdom Metazoa; phylum Chordata; class Aves; order Passeriformes; family Maluridae; genus Malurus; species Malurus melanocephalus. The sequence continues at coordinate 338,650 of NW_026623740.1, read as the reverse complement.
AATGTGTGTCRACACTCATCCAGCAGCTGGAGGTGAAATACAAAATTAACATTTATTATTAATGTGAATAAAATTTGCTTTGCAGTTAAATAATGTTAAGTTCATTCAAAAACAAACATGCTACTCACTTGTCATTGAAGTACCTGGCTCTTGCAACAGCATGAATGGATGCTGGCACTAAAGGGAACCCTGAAATGGTTAAAGTTATAGATCAGTATTGGTATTTGTTTAGTTTGGATTTCATATGGCTCACACTAATAAATCTCTTGYTCACAAAACATACATGTGTGAAATCACAGCTTTCAGAAAAGAATTTATTCCCTCACACTCAGACYCTGGCAATTCCCCAATGATGAGATGCAAAAGGGATTAACATTCAAGGCAGGCTTAAAGAAGAAGCAAAACCCACAGACCATGCTCTCCTGGGGTGTCTCCAAGCTGCTGCCAGGCTCCCCTGCACTGCTGTGGCTTGTGCAGGGAGGGTGTGAGCAGGCAGTGTGGGAAGGATGCAAGGATCATTCTGTTCTCAGAGGAGAATTCCCTCAGGAAACCAGGGACACTTGTTAAAACCATGTAAATAACTGTTGAGCAAGAAAGACGCACATTGACTTGCATGCCAGATTATGGAGCAATAAAAATCAGAGTGAAGAGTTTCTCATTTGGAGCCAGTGGCACGAGAAAATGTTTGGAGATGGGAGTTTTTTGGGGGGTGGGGATTTGTGATACCTTCTGCAGCTTCCCAGCCCCCGAGCAGCCAAGCCCACTCCACGCAGCTTTATCTCAGCAGGGAGAGGAGCTGTGAATACCATAAATCCACACATCCTGACTTATTTGTGGCACCTCAGAGGAGGCTTTGACAGGGAGCTGATGGGAGCAAATTTGCACTGGGCTTGGTGACATGCCGTGCTTAACAAAGTGGTAAGCTCAAGTTCTTATTCACAGCCTGACACTGAGAGTGACARTCTGTTCCATTCCTGTCCATTTTCCTTCAGCTTGCTTAAATATTGTGTTCCTCTCCTCTTCCAGGCTAGAAACCTGGGACTGGGGAGCCAGTTTGTATAGCCTTGCACACACAGACAATTGGCCAGTGGGGACATGATCCACTGCCTTGTCTGTCCTGTGCAGAGTTTGCAGTACACCTGTGGTGCTACTGCTGTTTCCTATGAACCATGGACATTTCTACCCAGCTTTGGATATTCTATAATTATAGATGAAAATGTGTGAAAACATCCTGTCAATAYCATGATTAATCACAGAGGGAAGAACATAGCTCCTGTTCTTTTCACATGTTAGTGTTTGCATAAAAACATCTAGAAGAGACAGAGGATCCTTGGCCGTATAGTAGGGAGTGAGAATAAGRTCCAAAAAGTACATAAATAGGACACTCTTATGTCTCCAGGTATATTTAAGCAATAGATACTTACTCTACTGCCAAAAAGAAAGCTCTTATTGCAATTTACCTTATGAGGACAATGCAGGTGTGGGAGAACAAACTGGATTGCCCTCTCCTTTATATATTTTTAGAAAATGATGACTTGGCCTCTGGCTGCAGAATGCCTTTTTTGGGTGACGATGCACAGCAAAACAACAAAAAGCTCAGAACAAAAAGCAAGGTGCTTATGACCTCAGGGTGAGCTTGTGGGATTGACAGCTTGAGAAAATAATTTTGATTAGGAAATGGAACAAGTCTGGGCCAGTTTTGTTGACAGATTGAATTTCTTTTTTTAAGGGGCCTTTCTGTTACAGCAAAAATTCTTCAGCTGAAAACTGTGGTCTGAAGTATTGCAAGTAGAGGATGCCACATGATGTAAAAAGATCTTTTTTCTTCTGCTAAATGCATTAGCCTAGGATATTTGGCTCAACAAACTCCAAAGCAAGTCTCAAGAATGCAATGGAAAGCGCTCATTACCCGGTTACAGGCTCAGAAGCTCATGACTCTCCATGGCTCAAATTTCCAGCCTGGACTCTGCTTGGGCTAAATGATGCTTTKCTCTTGTGAAGGGCCAAAGAGCTCAGAAGTGGAGCATCAGGGACTGGGGGGTTGTGGTAAGATGTGTCACTGCAGAGTCCCAYCTACTCTTGGTGCAGTAAATAATGCAGAGAAGGTGTTATCCCAGCCATTCCAGGAACAGATGTGACATAATCCCTTTGGTCCTTTATAGCAYTGGCAATTAGGTCAGTATTCCCAGTACAATTTGGAAGGCAGTCAGTTTTAGCACTGCTCAAATATATGATTCCCTTTTCACTTCTATGTGGGTGAAATTGCCTGAAGCAGCCAGAGTGGACTGTACTGTTCCACTGTTTTCTTGTCCTGCCTAAAAGTGATTTCCTGACCCAGTGAAACAATAACAAATAYGAAATGACATCCCCAGCAGCAGTTCCCAGAGAAGGGGTCAACTGATGGCATCAGCCTTGAAACCCATCTTCCCATGTTGTATTCCATTCAATCACCTCAAACCTTTTGAAGAGTTTTCATATTTGCTTGGATTTTTATTTTCCTTATAAAGTTATTTTGCAAATGTCATTAGTGGTTTTTCCAAATTAAATAAACTAGATYTTGTCACATAGGGATTAACAATAGCAATGAAAAATGAGTAACTTCATCTTGTACATTTGCCTTGATCCCTTGAATTGTAATTCAGAGCACAGCCTGCTGTGGTTCCTCTGTWCTGCCCTTTGGAGAAATGTATCTCTCTTCATTGATTGACACAGCTGGGTGCTGAAAGCTAGACTATTTTACTACTGCTTCTGGAATCAGTGGAATTACACTGATTCATGCAAATTTAAGGGGTCACCACATAGTCCCAATTAGACCATTTTGCTATTAATAATATTTCTACTTTAGTTAGAAGGTTTACCACCTTTTTTTTTTTTTTGTGGAAATATTAATCTAGTTTCATAAAAAAGGCTGCAGACATTGTCAAGAGTTATGTTCATTTTTAATAACTTTATCCTTTTCGAGACCCCAGCATCCACAGCCGCTACCCTCTTTATTTTTTGGGCAGTGCTGCAGACATTGATACGGTTTTTTATCAGGAAACTTCACAGAATTACCCACCACGCTGCTGGTGTCRTTCTCAGCACTACTACAGCTGGCTCATAAGCTTTCATTGCAGGCTGGATGTCACAGTTGCATTAAATTGCACTGCCTAAATTGAATGTCACCACAAAGAAAATATATCTACAACCATATTCCTCTTGCATAATTGGATATGGAGCGACACTATTTTGGGAAGCCTTGTTCTGCAAGACACGAAAATGGAAAACGCTTTGTTGGGAAGCAAATGTTTTAAAATGATTCTTCAGATCTGGCTGCCATTTCAGAGCCCTGTGAGACTTTTTATGTTCAAATATTCTGAGCTATGAGATTTTTGTGATAGCACAATTGCTTGCTCCAAGAGGACTCAGCTATTTGGATTGACAAAGTCCAGAAACTTCAACTTAACTTAGGGTTCTTCAGGGAGCTTGTCTTCATTTAAGARCTGATGATGCTTCACATACTTTTAATTCCAAAAGCATGACAGGTGCCTCTCTTTCTCAGAAAAGGTGCCATTCCCGTAAGAAAAAAGAATGCATGCTGGTGTTCTCATTAAAAAAAGCAAAAGACCAAACAAAAAATACCAAAGACAAATTCTTACATGCCTGAAGACTGCTATCTGGCACTACAACCAACATAAACTAGAACATCATAGTAATTTTCTTAGTATCTAATGTAGGAATCCAGAAAGCACTAAGCCTTGTATTTTAAGAAGAAAGTAAATTACCAGAGTTTAAAAGGAAAATCCAAATAGGGGTAACTTTGTTGTTACTGCCTACTTAGGATCAAATATTGGATGCCTAATTTGTGTTTGAAGATAGTGCTTTCAATTTCTTCAGAACATGTAGAACTGGGTCATTTTCCTCTGATCTAATTATCTAATCATGTAATTATCCATTAATCTAATGCAAAAAATCCTAAGTCCTGTTGGTTTAAGCAATAGGGCTATTTTTCTATTTTCCTGCTGTAAAAGAAATAATCTTGAAAAAAACACAACTTTGCCAAAGAGGATGGCAAATATAGAATAAATTGTATCTGCTTCAGACAGGGATTGCAAGAACATCCCTAAGTGCAGTGGGACAATGGATAAAGATCCATCATTTGCTGCTTCACTGCACCAGTGGTTCCAAGAAATGGGAACTGCCTCACCAGAAATTGGAATGAGGCCAGAGAGTCATGGTTGCCAAACTGGAAAAAAGCCCTTGATATTGATTTTCTGTCAACATTGATGTGGAAAGGATTTACAATAGTGATTTAAATGCAAAAGAGACTTCATTGTAATATATTGGTTATATTAATATGGCCTTTTAATGAACCAGACAGTCCAAAGGAAAAGTATCTGATGCTGTTAGCCATTAAAAAGGAAAGGGGTCCCTGAGTGAAAACAGAAGAGATTTGCATATTTGGAGATGAAGAACCAGCCCTAGACATGGTTCCTTGGGCAATGTGCACGTGACCACACACAGTTTGCATCCATTTTCTAGGGATTTGTAACCTCTCTCACAGAATATCATTGAGATTTGCTTAGTGACGCCTGTATGTTTCTCTGAAATGCTTTAGAGGTCATTGTTGTACAAAACAACAGCAAAGCCATTATCTTCTCAATAGGTAAAATAATTTTTTTTCTTTTAAACAACATATGTCAAAATATATCTGATACTGGATTCACTTCCAGAGAAATTCTGGCTCCTCTTTTTGTATGCAGTGTTTGGTTCACTTTGTAAGACACAGATTCTAATCTTTCCTCTTCATTTCAGGAAAATTGTACTTTATAGGTACTGTCACACATTCGTGTTTTCGCATATAAGTGACAAAAATAGACAACTTTTCTCAGATAAGAGATATTCTTGAATAGAAATATATTTTCTCCCATAGCTTTTCTTAACAGAACAGAAGCATTCGTTTCTGCAAATCCCAAGATGCAGGAAATAAARGTCTCTAAGCACATCCAATTAAATGCACTCAAATTTAGGATCCAAGAAATCAGTCTTAAGCTACGATCTAGTGATATAAATTAGATTCYAAGTGGTATAAAAGTGCTAGAAGAGTTCAAACATCTGAAAGTATTGACCATCTTGCTACAAATGAAAAGTTACATACCCCAGCCCAAGAGGTAATACCAGTGCAAGCGCTGCTCTTCAGCAAACACCGCCACCACGATCAGCGTGTGAAGATAAATGCCTTCGCACAGCATCCAGAAGTAGTTGCAGCCCAGCATGTACTGATGAAAGAATTGCAGCACTTTGCAGCTTACCTGTTAGACAAATGAGAGAAAGTCACACACTTGGCTGGCATTTTGCATTTAAGCAGGCAAAGACAAATCTTACTTCTAGGCTATTAGAAAGTAAAGGGGAACAAAAATCCCCAGCTCTCTCTGTTCGGTCGTTGTTTCTTTTTTTCAACATCTATCAGTGAGAGGGATTTTAAACTTTTATAAATGAGATGAATTAAAGGAACAGCCCTCACAAAATAGAAAAGAATGATGATAACAGCACTCTGAAAAGTACCACGAAATAAAAAAAAAAWATCCTTAAAAAGTTGGTAATCTGATGGGTGTTTTTAGAACTGAAACAAACAACTTCTTCTGGAGGTAAAAGGAGGGCTGTGAAAAAGACAATAACATAGAGTGCCAATTTGAGTGATTTCCTTTTGACCAAACTTTCCTAAATTTTTTTTCAGGTCTCTCACCTAAGCCAGAGTCATTTTCTCTCTAAACAGCCCCCAGCTCTGAACTTGCTCCTTTGGGAAGGGCAACTTTTGGTGGCGGCGGAGATTCTTTTTGTGGGGTACCWGGGACATCGCTGCTTTGCATGATGACAGCTTTATTTTGATGAGATAACARTTGACACATGGAGCTAAATGGGGCTGGTGAACTGGTTCCCATGCATGAGTCAGATGAGGTTGCAGATGTAGATCTTGACAAGGAATTGTGGCTTCAAATTGCTGGCAAGCAGYTGGCAGATGGTGCAGGGAAGCAGGCTGTGCCCACTACTGGAGYGCCAGCTGGTGAGGGGCGATGCTGCCCCTCTTCTGAATGGGTCTCATGTCCATATTTAGGACAGGCAGTGAGGTTCTCCACCTGAACTTCCTTGCCACTACCACCCAGGATAGCCAGGAGTGGGCAGCCCACTCCTTCTGGGGAGCACCACATGCTATCTGGAAATCTGAGGTGACAGCAGTGAGGGCAAAGTGACAGTCATCATCTGTGGCCACGGTAAAATACTCCTTCCCCTTAACTTCTGCAAATGTTTTCCAAGCTCACTACCTGCACTGTACAAGATGTGGTTAGTATTCACTTGTCTCCTTATAGAGAAATTTTGGCAGTTCAGCAGACAGAGGACTGCATGTTCTGTATCTGTCTGGACTGCCCCTCTGGACCAGAAAATCTTCTTAGCCATCCAATCCACCACCTCCTATTGCTGAAAAACATTCCCAACGCAATTGTCTGAACATATGTACTTAGTTTTGTTTCAATACTTGCAGTGCAGGTTGGTGGTCATGAAAATACAGGTTTATTGATAAGTTAGGACATAGAATTCTCACAAGATTAGCTTGCAAGATTGGGTTTTGTTTTCCGGTGATTCATTTTTTCTGCTCACCACTCAAGACAAAACAGACTCTTGCATCTTATTTCCACACTGTGCCTGAACAATTTTTAAAAGTGTGCCCAAAAATGATTGTATACTGAACCCAACCCAACCCAACCACCCACCACCACCACCACCACCACCAAAACAAATGAAAAGGGAAGATGTATTCACTCTTTTTTTCTGCAGGCAAAAGTGTTCATTAAGGCTCTTATATCATTCTTGGACTGTTTTTCAGAGGTCTGGGTCAATATGTTTTGTGCCTTGTTCTGTAGCTGATGCTCAGTGCAGTCTCACAGCTGGTGGCTCACCTTGCTCCCTTCTCCCCTTATTGATCACCCATCCCTACCAGGGCTGCCTCACCTGCGGGCAMTTCCCTGTCTCCACATACATTGGGGTGGCACCATCCCTGGCACCAGACAGTCACCCCGGCCTCTAAAATGGAAACAGACTTTCTGAGCAGCACAAAAAACATTCCCTGACAGCTGCAGAGCTAAGCTCCATTTGCTTAATTTCCCAACATTTCTCTCTTTTGTGTACCCTCTGTCTGAACAATGACTTGTGGCTTCAAAAGCAAAATGGTTTACTTATCCTTTAGAGCAATGGACATGCAGAAAACACAGGACTTTTGGGCAACTTAATAATTTCTGATGTAATAAGTTAAGGGAGTAAGAAAACACTTGACAAAGAATAAAGGATTTGCGTGACTAGTATTTTGATACATATTACATGAAGTTGAGAATTTATCTGAAAAAGTTAATATAGGGAATTTAAGCACAACTGTACATTGAAATAATAAATTCATATTAATCAAAGGGGGACAGTAATCAGTCTTTTCTTTGGATGAGCTAATAAATGCAGCATGTTTCAGTTGTGGCTAAGTGATGCAATGGAAATATTTTCCTACAATACAGAAACTGTCTTTCTTAGGTCAGAGTAAGTAAAAGAGATAAACATTTTACTGATAGGAATTGGATTGGTATGAATAAAACATGACAAATTTAACCAACACCTTTGTGTTTGTTAGCCTTAAATGAGAAAATTGCAAAACCATTAAGTTTTATACGGTGTTTATTCTTACAGGAACAAGTAAAATAAAACTGCAAGATGATRCAGAAGCAAATCTTCCACCTGTTCAATGCTTGGTAACAGATTGGTTTTTTACCATAATTTATACATCTTTGCTGTAATTTATAAAGACTGATATCTATAATTAATAAAGACCGTTATTTTTCCTACAAGGGTAGTGAGGGTGGTGAGGCACTGGAACAGRTTGCCCAGAGAGACTGGAGACTGCCTGGAACTGGTCAAGACCACGTTGGATGGGGSTCTGAGTAATCTGAGGTCTAAAAGAAGGTATCACTGCCCACAGCAGAGCTGTTGGAGAAAAATGATCTTTAAAGTCCCTTCCAACCAAACCATTCTTCGATTCTAGGATTTTATGATTGCTAACTTTGAGATAAAAACATGTGTAGGGGGAGTTTATCTTCTGCTGAAGACAAAAGTTTTGTTGAAAGTTCTTTGAGGCAGAGGRTCTGTCCTTGTTGTGTCTTGTACAATGTGCAGCACAGTCAAATCCAGGAAAGGATTGTTGCAGCATCTTCACACTCTGAAGGTGAGTTAAAAGCCATGATTTTTCAGTTTCCAGTGTGCAGGTGACTGAAGTTAGTGGATTTTTATTCATGAGCAGCACAGGCTGAGAGGAAACAGCAGGCAATAGTCCTTTCTAGTGCATCCCCATAACTGTTGCTGTCTCCTGAACCAAGAAATAAACAAATCCTCGTCCTTTTGAGAGYCTGGAAACATTCAGCACTGCCCTGCACCTGCTGATGGCCACAGTAAGTGAAAGTGTGAAAAAATTATCAGGGAAAATTTACCAGCCCTCAAAATCAAGTAACCACCTAAGAAAGTACCTCCCTTCATGGTTCTGCAAGGATGTCCAAGAATCTGCCTTTTTTTGGTAGAATGCAACCTGGCAAGAAACYCAACAGACAAGCAAAGAGGCTGCCTCTGACCATGTATTTGCATTGCATTGACGTACACAGAAAGTGAGAAAGGTTCTTTACCGATCTGCAGGACAGCACCCAAGGGAAAAATCTCAATTATTGCTAATTCTCCTCCTTCACAATAGCAACCTGCGATGACCTTAAATTGTGGCCTAACTGCTCAGGAGCCAAAGGGGTCAATGGGAGTACAGTCAGTCATATTCTCCTCTCTTGCAGACCTTGCAGAGGGTTATGGAACTCTCGTAAACACCACAGCTGCACTGTGCAACAAAAGCACTTCAAAAGGATTCTTGGAACATTTCCCAGAGGAGAAGGAAAATAATTTACTCTCCTTTTACAAGAAAGAGCTAGAAATGGTGTCTGTGATGTTCTGCAGGATATACTGGCATATTATAAACACTRTGAATGTTCCAGTCCTGCCAAAGGAGTCCCAAAGGTCCATCTGCCTATGCAGGACCCTGCAATTGCACAATAATGTAATTGGCACATGGCTCTTCTCAGCTAATCCTGCCACCTCTCATCACACCTGCTTGTCATTTCTCTGCTAAGGCTCTCCTTGTTATTGGTTAATAATTTATGGACAGAAAACGACACCATTTATTACCATCACTACCCATTGGGGCAAATCAAGACAAAACTCTTGGACTACMTAAACCCCAGAACAGCACCTTCAGCAATAATAACAACATTCAATATGAAATAAACCTGCKAATTGTTTCAGCAGGTTGTCCTAGTAATTCAGTCAGAGTAGAAGGGATGATTCAGTTTTGGCATAGTAAAATCATACAGAWTCCTGTGTGTCCTCATTCCTGCAGTGCCTTCCCAGGTGAAGGAACTCAGGTTGGCTGCTTGGGAGTTCTGAGTTTCACACCAGTGCTTGCCAGCTCCASAGAGCCTGCCCTATGGAAAGCAAGAGTGGGAAAGCCCCTCAGTGTGCATAATGAAATGTCTCTTCCTCAGTGCTTGCTCTCCATTGAAATGCCCCTGACTGACATTTCAAATCAATTGCTAAGAACAGGCCTGCTGAGGTTATCGATTTTAAACCAAACCAGCCATATGAGCCATCACTACAGCTGTACTTTGTTTAAAGGGAAATAAACATATTTGACCTTTCTATTCTAGTTCCTCTTCACCTCTAGGAAACCTCCCCAGTACTCGGCAGTGAAGGATCCTCCTTGAAGAGTTACTGCTTGCCATGGAGGCCAGATTGATTTATCCAAACACAGTTTGAAGGCAAAACAATAGTTTCAAACATTCTAAACTTAGCATTTTAAAGGAGTAGCTTCAAGTGTGATTACTGCTCTGCCTTAAAAAAAATTGTTTGTGTTTTTTCTGACTATTAYAACACTATTCTATGAAAATACTCTTAAATTCCAAGTATCCATATGTTACACAAATAAGCAATAAAAGGTTTTTCCAAAGCAAGAGAGTGCTAAATATTGTAGCTGTAAATCACTGGCTATCAGAACATCATAGCATTATACAATGTATCTGCAATGAGTCATCCATTAAACTGTGTTCCAGTCAGAAACCTGGCAAACTGGGCCTTGGAAGAAGATTAATATTTTAATATACTTTTAAACCACGCACAGAACGCAATGTACACAGTTGCTCAGAGGGCTCCTAGGTTTTGTGTAACAAGAGAGCAAAATATGAAATTAAACAATAGGGGATATTCTWAACAGCATGTGTGCCCATGTCTGTGCTATAGCAAAGCAGCCAGCCYGGATTTGCACATTCTGGGCAGGAATTAAAAGAGCTGCATCTGCACATACCTGAGTCCTGGCTGCTGTAGCAATAGTTCTCCCTGGGCTGCAGCTTTGAGCTCTGCAGGGCCACAGGGGCTCTCGTGGCACATTTGGCACTGTGTCAGTGTGCATGGTGCCCCTGGATCCTCTCCTGCAGGATGCACCATGGCAAGTGTCACACAGGGAGTGAGGCAAAGCAAAACAGCCTCATCAGGCTCGAGGGATTTTATGAGCTTGGTTTCTGGGTGGTGTGGCTGGAGGAGGCAGCTTTTCAGGCAGGTATTGTAGAYATGAGCCTGACTGATGGAGGAGAGCAGAGGCCAGAAGAGAGGGAGARAAAACAAGGGCAGTCAGGTCTGTCTAAAAAAATAGCACAAAATAGTGCAGCTGGCTGTTCGTTTGGACAGGATGTGCTGCCTCCTTCTCCCAGTGGTGGGAGGTAATCCCTGATAAATCCCTGATAAAAAGGGTTAAGAGCTCCAGCTATTCCAGGCACCTGTCCCCCACCGTCACATCTGGGCAAGATGTGACCAGGCACAGGAGGACTGGACRAGGCAGAGGTTACTCAAATCTGAATCCAGGCACAGGTGAACCCTGGGYATTGTGTCCTCAGCCTGGGTAGTTTAAGCCTACATGGAACATATCTGTTCCATGCCAACTGTTCCTACCTTGTGTTTGAGGTGTAAGATCTAGACCTGCAAAAGTGTTTGCTGGGGACTAGGCACACRTGCAGCTTTGATGACATGGATATATCCACTCCGTGACTCAGTTAATGCTCCAAGAGTTTTCTAATGGCACCACTGGGATTTGTGACACTAAATATAGACACCCAATCTATCTCTCCTGTAATCAAAAGATAACGATAGAGATGGTGGAGATAATAGGAAAAATTACCTCATCCTAAAGGATATATCTAAAATAAGCCAGATGGATAGTGCCCTAAATGTGACTTTGTCTATCTTTAGTATGGGGCAACTAGGTCAGCTTATGTATCTACAAAACAGGTAAGACATGCCTGATCTTACATGTTTCTGAGTGTTTCTCTAGATGTGCTCAGATTCTGCTCTGGGGCTTTCCTGAGATGACCTGCTGTTAAGTAAAGCCTGCAACCCTTCAAAAGATGTTGGGCCAAGGGGATGCCAGAAAATTTGGAAATCAATGAGTTGGGTGTATGCAACCATAAGCCACTCAGAGGTGAAATGGTGAGCAAAGGAGCTCAATTATCCAAATAACAGACATTTTATTGACCAAGAGTTCATTCTGCCAACTAAATTTAAAGGCCATGTACACAACTAACCCAGGGTTCTTGATTTTTAACTCCTGCTGAAAGTCTTTACTGCTTCTTCTTCCATACCCTTATTCCACATTTGGCTGTCATCAGTAAAGGCACTTTGATGTTCTTTCATTTATTTCTCTTCTGTTTCTGTTTGGTCTTAGATACCTTCAACAAACACCCAGTAGCAGGTTGTGGCTGAAAATGGGCAATGCTGTGGGTCTGCACAGCAGTCACTGAAGGACATGTCTGACTTCACAGTATAAATGTGCAGGGATGAAGTCTCTGAAGAGGAATGAGCACTCTGCATTTAATTCACCTGACCTGTTTTAGCCACCTGATTTAGAGTGAGGGAAATGGTCTCTTGGGTTGAGACATGTCTGACTTCACTGGCAGCACGGACATTTAATCAGCCGAATAAGTGAGGAAAACAGCTGAGGCAGCATGGTATTAGGGAGAATATTGTGGYTTGGAAACATTATGGTACTGTCCTTCTGAGGGGAATTCCTTTTTGAACAATCCATATTTTTAGGGATTTTGAAAAATCTTCTTTTGGGGTAATTCAAGCTTCAATTTCTCACATTTCAGGTAGACCTCTTTAAAAGCATGTGTTAAGGAAAACTTGGAGAATAAACCTCACAAGTTTCTAGACATAATTGCTTTATATTCCCAGAGAAACATCAAAWCCTGAGCTGTTTAAATGTTCTATGAACAGTGGGAGGCCTTGTGTAAAACAGAAGATTTTCATGGGTGTGCCTTGTCCACACAGCTTTGCACAGAATTCACCAAAAAGGCCACTGTAAGCATTTGCACTTGTTGATCTGACATTTAGAGTGGTTGCCTGACATTTTTCTATGCCCGTGTTTTTAGGGGCTAATGACRTATTGTCTATTTAACTTTCAGTCTCTCAGATGCGTTGGAGAAAGGCAGTTACAGAAACCCGTGGTCGCCCAGGTACTATCCCACATTTTTATGTCATCTTCACTTTGCCATCTCTCCATCTCTTAGGAAAACCAAAAGGAAAARTGAAAAAAGCCTCTGTAAGGCATTTAAGTCAAACACACTTCCACATTGTGGAAGACTAATAGATTTTTGGAGACTGCTGCGGCTCAGATCTGAGGGCAACATCTTTGTTGAGCAGCAGTTCTGGAGGCATGCCATGAATTTGAGCAAATTTGGAATAGATTAACTCATTTTGCATAAAGTCAGTGTGTGCTTTGCCTCTACAGCCTCATGGTTGCAAATGGCCACTGTGGCTAAAAAGAGAAATGCAGAACTGCAGCACTGCAGCTGATGACAGCAAGAACTGGGATGCTGAGATTCTGCTGATTTTGGGAACAACTATGCTGGGAATGCTCACTTCTTACTGCCACAATGGCAGAGCTTCAGGGTCCAGAGATAGTGCAGATGCATAATGATTAGGCAGAATGACAGGTTAAATCTGGCTTATCACAGAGACATTTAAATCTGAAGTTTGCACTTGTGCTGGGTATTTGAGTGCAGGTTTTCCTCATCCATGCAGAAAAGGTGCAGCCAGAAAACATTTGAATGAACCCCACAATCTGATGCCTTCAGCTTCTGGACAACAGTGCATTTTGTTTTACAAGGTCCTTTCTGGAAATACATTTCTGGAGGAAATGTTGCTCTGGTTCCTAAATAAGAGGCTKCATGTAGGGATCGCGCTGCCAAAATGCCATCCACAGGATCTGATAGAGTCCGAGTTATTTTGAAATGAAAACCTTTGGGCTGGGCCACATGAAAGCTGTCAYCCCTCCCTTTGTGATGCTCCAATACTTTTGAGAAATCTGTACTTATTAGTAGATACTGCTTTAAATGAAGAGCAAGCAACTGAAATCATGCAAAAAAGAAGAGATGAGAAGGTAACATTTATATGGTAAAAAATTCCCAAAACTGATACTGTTTCTGAGTGACTCTCATGTGTTTTCTTGTCTTCTTTTCTTGACTATTCCTTTGGGAACAGGGGAATACCAACACTGGAACCCCATAAATCAGAGTAAATATTCTTTATACACTCCTCATCTGGCCACATATCTCAATGTTTTATTTCTACTGTTTTGCTGTAACTGTGATAGGGAGGAAAACCTAAGACAATTAGGCAGCCATAGTTATCACTTGAATTTGTTAATGGAGAGATTATTTGTAGTGTTCTCGTGCCCACCAGAAAACTTGATATTTTAGTATTGCTACTACCATGACCTTGCTTTAAAAACTTCAGTGTTAGTGGGCACCGGACTTGGTGCTCTCTTGGTCTAACTAATAATGCTGAATAGAAAGGAGCTTACTGGTAAGAAGGGCTATTTCTTCCAGGAGCTGGATTTTGGGCAGTACAGACAACCAGGTGCCCCTTGTCATCCCACTTCATGCCCACAGTGACAGCAAACTTAGCAAAATGCTTATGAAGGGAAAGGGACCATGTGCTCCTGCGAGGGACACAGGGCACACGTGTATTGCACCATAAACTAGAGTGGCAAACTAGCTCGAGATCTTTAAAACATATTGACATCTACACAAGGAGGAAAGAACAGCCCCCATCCTCTCACCTCCCATGTTCAAGAGCTGAGTTAGTTACAGATGCTGCCAGCAGGAAATAAAATCACACTGTGTGTAATTAAACAGGGATTGCTTTGGGTTCTTCCTCATCAGCTCTGAACCCGTATAAGGGGCTGTACAGGTTGTTTATACATTAAGGCCTAAAGAAGTTGTGTGACAATGTGATGGGACTTGACAGTGAGATTGGAGTGTGCCTGAATGGATGCTGGGTCCTTACTCTCTGACATACCATGGCCAAGCCTGAGACCCTGCACAAGGCTCCTGAAAACTACCAGTGCAGCTCTGGCCCCTGCTATGGCCTCTRTAAAAACTGCAACTGAAACATAAAATTTCACACCATTCAATGAAAGAAACAACAGTGAAACTACTGCATAAAAAGTGAAGAGGCTACAGAAGAACCTGCAGAAAGAATAGATATCTCTGCTAGAACAGGAAAGTGAAAAAAATACAGTAAGATCTCTTAAAGCTTTTGTGGAAGAGGTTCTAATTACTGAGACATGACCAATTTCTGATCAAACTCAGCCCCACCTAAAAGCATTATGATACTGGTGCCCATGGAGCTAATTAATTGCTCAGTTTCCATTGACAGAGCTACCCCTTCAGTCATTAGTGGTATCTTCATTTTACCACCATCAGTACTGAGTATTAAAGTTCCAAGTCTTGTGGAATACAGAAAATGACAAACAAAGATCTGATGTGTAAGGCTGTATTAAGACATTTGGCAGCAGGAGTTTTATTTGTTTCTGGAGGTTGTAATGGAGAACATAATGTGTTGTTCACAAATCACCTTTCTGTGGGTCAGACTCATTTAAGAGGATGACAGATGATAACTCTTCCTATAAACATTCCAGTAATAGCATAATTAATGCAGTTCCTAGTTCAGGTACAACAGTCAATATTTTCAGCATATGTAAATAAATGTTCTTATASGTGTCCTGTTTATTTTTGTTTGAATGTCCTTGAAACTTGTCCGCTGCTTCTTCATTTCTTGTACGGCCGCCTGGACTCACATCTTTCTTTTCCATGATTTCAGATCCAGATTAATCCGACAGAAAGAGAAACAGAGAGAGAGAAAATTGTATAACCAGAAAACATGAAGTAAATAAGGAAATTAACATTATCAAAAAAAGTGGCTTCACTTACCATTTTACATGAGCAGAATGATCATCAAAGGATTTAACTCTTAGCAGCAATGTGAGTAAGGATGCAGTACAGACTCTCCTCATGTAAATGATGCTTTGGATTGTCTCACACCATTTCTCCCTCGCTCACAGGGAGAATGGGGGTGTCTCGGTGGTAGGAAGGAATTTCCTCTCTTGCTTGTCCTGACTTTTCTCCATGTTATTTAACAGACCATCTTTTCTTCTTTCAAAAGTATATGGATTTTGTTGATATCCTCATAAATTATGCATCACTGAAAGTATTTTCCCTTGGTATTTCATAGTTTAGAATATATTGTGAAAATGTAGAAAAAAGGCAGGAACTATTGGGGTGGAAACATATTTATTATTTATGTAGAATAAACACCACCAACTTCATCTCTGTATATGGCTSTTACATGAGTGGTATCTGTGATTGCTTGAAATTCAGTCTACACACTTCAGTATTTCTATATATCCTGCAGGTGACAGCCATGCATACATGAGCCTGTCAAGCCCCAAAGATGCAAATGTGGAAAGTGGATAAACACAGCAAACTACAGGAAGTCAGARGCAGTAACTTGCTTAATATAWTATGCATCAYTGAAAGTATTTTCCTATGGCATTTCATATTTAAAATCTATTGTGAAACTTCAGATAGGAAAAAAAAAGCAGGACTTACTAAAACAAGAAGGTGCAGTAGGAGTAGAAAAAACCCCAGCCATAAAGTTTTCATTTGCTCTGTTAATAGGCACTGGCATAAAAATATTATGGGAATGTTTATATATTTTTCTTAACATTTTTAACATAAATCCTTTAAGTCTTCATGTATTCATGTAGAGATTTTCTGTAATTTCTTCATAAGCTGAAAATGTGCTCATGTCTGTTCATTTTCTTTATCAAATCACAAATTTATAAATTTATTATGTTACTAAGGTATGCTGTCTAATAATGTTGGGAGACTGGACATCCTAGCAGGTCACCTCACCTCCTTTATATTACTTTTTGGTTTTTTGGAAGGGAAATATGCAGAAGCAAGATCAAGCAGTGAGTGTACCCTCGTCCCATATTTGATGGCAGAACAAAAATGAGAGACCCCAGATCTTCTGCCTGCAAGTTTTGCACCTTGTCTATAGACAGCATTTCAGTGCTGAGTCTAAGACATGCAAATTTGGTTTGGAAGAAGGAATTGCAAAACAAGGGCTTTGCTCACCCAAACATCTGCTGGGCCAGCAGCTGCAGCCAGTTTTGTGGACAGGATACTGCTTGGGTCATTTCCATCATAACCATTCATTTGACCCTCCCTGTGCCATAGCAAYTGGGGTTTTCATCAGGTGATGCTCAGTGGGCTGCCTCCTGCTCTGTGCCTCTGAAAGCTTTGTCATTCACTTCAYTGGCGTTGAGATCTCACTTCAAATAAAGATCAGGCCAAAACACTGCATACAATTTTTAAGTCAAATCTTAAAATGCAAGATCCCTTCMCATATCCTCAACTTTTAGTTTAAACTGTTTCAGATAACATATTTGTGCTGCCAGGAAGTATAATTTTTAACCCTGAGGTAATGATTTTACTTTAGTTTAGGTGACTGATATTACCTGCCAGCTGTTKATCCTCAAATATCAACTACATTTTCATTGCATCTCTTGCACAGGCTATCTACGTATGATACTAGCAATGAGGAGAAACAAAAGGTGTGATTTAAAAATTATTCTTCTGTTCTTCTATTTTTTAACCTCCAGATGGTCCCTGAGATTGGTGATGTTTTCTTTAGGCTATATATTTTCTGCTTTAATTAACTTACTTAATCAGCGCACATTTGAGAGACATACATGYGATGAGATAATATCAGGTGCTAATATTTAATTGCTTTCATGAAATTAGAATCAGATAAATGCTTGAATCATAATTGAACAATCTTATTAGACTACAAGCTGATCAGTGTTAAAATGAAACTCGTGATGACCACGTTTGCATTAATTTCACGTTGGCTGGGGCTGCTGTATGGACCAAGCACAATGTGATTGCTGGGCTAGGGAGCAAGATCAGAGCTGGATGGCTGAGATCTGCCATACATATATATCAGCTGAGGGGCTGGCATGATTTGTATCACTAAGAGCAGTGAAGGAAACTAATGTTTGATTTACCATATACCATGTTAAAAAATGCAGCAAATCGACTTTTTTTTGTGTGCTATAATAAGCTGTCTTTCCTTCCATCCTATCCCTCCCCAGTGTGTGTGCTTGTGAAGGACAGATAGGCACCAAAGGGATCTATCACCTCAGAGGTTTTGTTGGGAATCATCAGGATGTTATTGCTGGGAGCAGTGGGGATTTGACACATCGTTGTGTTGATGGGCGGGCTGGAGAAAGTCTGGGGCTTGTACACGATTCAAAGWTTTTTATTGCTTGGTGAAAGATCTGAGCAAGGCTGAGTGAAATTCTCAGAATCTGCACCCTCTCTACTTGTTTTCCCAGACAGCTATCATTAGCTGATGAATGGGAGTTCTTGGTTTTGGCATGGCTGTAGTKATTTTACCTGGGTGTTAAGATGGAGAGGAGTCATGCAATACTTACAGGATCCCTTTTTACAAGGCCCGGGTTAGGGACGACAACAATGAGGTGAGCAATTGTAAACATGGAGTTCAGCACATAGGAAAAAAACAAATTCTTATGCAGTGTTATCCTTTGACAGCTGAGGCTCCTGAAAAATATGTAGCACATGTCGTAAATTAGTATTTTTCTTCTGATGTCACTTTAACAAGCTCTTTCTGGCAACAGTCTCTCAAGAATGTCTTTTGGCAAGGCGTGATTGGAAAATACACGCCTTGCATTGCAGCCATAACCTCTGAAAAATTTTTGGGTTTGTTTTTACACCTGTTTAGCACCACATGCTTTTTAGACSATGTTGTGAAGGACCCATCCAGCTACATTCTTAGCTCTCGATGACTCTTTATTTCATGGTAATTGAGATTTAAGTGGTGAAACAGAACCCTGAGAATTATTGGACATGCATGATACAAGTAATGGACATCAGGAATACTGCTTTATAAGTAACTGTTCCCCAGAGACCCAATTTCTCAAATACTCAGACGAAAATTATTTCCTACTTCAGTAATTAGTAGTGAGACAGGATGGGAACTTGGGGCAGGAATCTCCTTAAATTACAGGGGGATTTGGGTTGGTATCCATCCTGCATATTTCTAACTCCAGTTGAGATCCCAAACCACAGGAGGTTGTTTTCCTGCTCAGAAGGAACAGAAATCCCTTGAAATGACTGATTTTGGGGAGGGTAGAATTCATGCTGTTGTGGATAGAGGAATTTTACCAGAGAAATGTTCAGAATTCTTGTGAAACCAAATCATKACTGCAGTTTCAGACCTGAACCATCTCCCCTTTCTAGCTCATGCCCAAATCCTCATGTCACCTCCTCAAACATTCCTGAGGCAGAGGAAAAGCCCCCTGCAGCACTCCATGTCCCAGAGCACAGGGCCGGGTGACAGAGGGTGATGGCAGAAGGGCAGTCATGGAGCTGTTTGATAGTGCTGAGATGGCCACTGATCACTGAGAGCAAGACAAAACTGCTAGGTAAAGAACAGCTAAGAAATATTGCTGTCTTGCTGGGGTAACCTCCTTAGTCACCTGACATTTAATCTTTGTTTTCCTTACACCTACTTTCTGAGTCATTGCATGGAATTCTTCCTTTAGCTTGGTTCTGGTTATAGTTATCAGAATCTTGCAATGCTTATCATTGTGTTTGACCTCCCTATTTATCAAGACATGTTCTTTGGTTCAGGGTATCCAAGAGATGCAGATCCTGGTGGCTTGGAATAAGAGTATCTCTGTACACTTGTCCTGATTTTATAGTCTTCCTTCAACATCAGCTATTGGGAAATATTGAGCACCAGATATGGGGTTGGGTGCATGAACTTTCATTTCCATACCCTCACTTTCTAATTTGACCTTCAGTGCCATCACAATGGCATCAGCTCCTGCCTGACTTGGTCCACACTGAGAGGAGAAAGTGGAACCAAATCCTTACTTGATTCCTCCTTTCTGCTTGTTTTGTCAATSATTTGCAATCTTGTCCATCTCTGACCTGTCTTAGCTCTCTTCCTGGCCCTCTTCCTATTATTGATCATTCCTTTGTGATGTTTTAAAKGTTCCTTGGCATCATCCCCACCATCTTTCTGTATTCTTCCTAMTCTGCTTCAATCTTGGGCACATGTGACTCTTGGGGACAGTGCTGTGCAGGGCCAGGAGTTGGACTCGATCCTTAAGGATCCCTTCCAACTCAGCATATTCTGTGATCCTGTGTGATTCTGATAAATCAGTTGCAAGAAGGCATAACTCAGCCAGTTATCTGTGTCTAAAATTTGTGAGTTTTTTTTGTGTTTCCAAGCCTCTATCCATTGTCTCATTAGATTTTTAGAGTCTCCTATGTTTTCTGTGGCTCCTCTGTGTTTCACATTGTTCATSTCCTATTTTTTCTTAGACAGCGATAGATTCTCTTATCTACTCACAGTCGTCACCCTTACTTAACAGTTCCCATCTCCACTTCTCTATTAAAATTACTATATATTCCTCATAAAACTTCATGTGAATCTGTCATTTTTTTCTCATTAGTGAATACTGAGAATAGTGATTTTCACCCCCAGCTCCTTATTTTCCTGTCCTATGCCCTTGTTTATTTTCAAATTATTTTCATGCCTTGTACCATGTTCTCCCTTAATCCTGGGGAAAACTCTCCAAAAATGTCACAAATTATCCTTCCATCCATTACCCTTCAACTTTTTAAAAAAGCCTTGGCAGCAATTAGGCTGCAGGTGCATTCATAACATGCCATCTATTATTCTGACAAATCTAGGTTAGTTGTACTCCCCATCTGTCTCTATACAAATGTCTTTGATTTAATAATTCAATTGTAAGTCATTTGGAGCTACGAGTACCTCTTTTCTTTTAAAGATAATGGGGTCTCAGTTTGCAATTATTGAAATACTGCAATAATGTGATGATACATGTAGCTGTTAGACACTCTACTTTATGAATACTCTCTMCTGTTATGAGTTAGCATTGCTTAGTGATGCTCATCATTACTGATTCATTACTTCCTTCTGAAAGTACTGCAACATCTGTGATCCCAGATCACTATGAATCTTGATATCCCAAATTGTACCGAAAATAAATCTCTGACAGGAAAGACTTATATATGGGAAACTGCAATCCCTGCAAGCTGCCTCTACAGTCAAAGGCTATTATACTGTCCTGAAATCATCTCTTGCTACCTGATTGACTGTCTGATTGACAGTTTCCCTTCTACTGAAGGTCAAATAATCTATTGCTGTCACCGCCAGATGATAGAAAATAGCTGAAGGTGACATGAGCCTTGCTCCCACACAGCCTCATTCTCTCTTTCTTGTGATTATAGTTTGGTTTCCTCTTTGTGCTCCTATTATGAAGCACTTTGGTTTAATTCCTTTCTCTCTTCTCCCTGTACCCTTTGTGTCATGGTTTAGTCATGGAAAGGGAAGGAGGAGTGGAGGAGGAATAGAGGAGGAGGTGCTGTCAAGAAGGCTGTAAAGACCAGTATTTCAGGCCAGCCTGGGACCAGCCAAGCTCGTGCATTGTCCGTGACTCAGAGCTCAGAGTGAGTCACACAGGCTGGCCCTGCCTCACTTGCTGCCAGGAGCCACCTTTCTGCTCCATTTAGTGCAGCTCATTTGACCAGGTCCTATCTTTACTGTGTCAAAGAACTCAAGCCAGGGTATGGGGTTCCAAATCAGGTTAAATTGCACTCTTTCCAGTTTACTCTGGCCAGTTTACTTTCCAGTTTACTCTTTACTATGGCCACAGCATAACTGTGGCTATTTATCTACTTAAATGGGAAGGGAGCTCATCAGTTCATTGGGTAGAATTTCTAGCTGTCTCTGATTAAGACATTATCACAGGCACTCATTGAATTGTCTCTTTGGAAATTACCAGAATTTACAACCTGTACTTTGGACCCACCTATTTTGAGTTTGCAATCTTGCAAAATCTCATACTCTACTAAAAGCCCAACTATTTAATTTTCCTATGTTTTCTAGATTTACTCTTGGTGATGATGGTGTTGGGGACTTGATTTTTGACTACACTTCCTGTTTGAYGGTTGAGGTACAGACATCAAATTGACAGTGGAGAAGTTCACTAAAGAACAAGATTGAAATGCTCTAGTTAAGCTGTAATACAGTAGTTGTAGTACTTTCGATGACTATCAATTAAATCTCCTTCAAAATTCCAATACAGCATGTCATTATTTTTCTTTCTAGTGATGGTAGCAGTCTGCACACCGGTGCCAGATTCACTCCTAGGGCTGAGTCCTGCAARCACCTGCTCAGGTCAATAGCTCAGTCCTTCAGCCTCAGATTAAAGTGTTCCTGTATTTCAGGAGCTTGGAGCTCCAAGCCACTGCCCCATGCAGTCTCTGTGCCTGGTAAATTCTAGACATGCCCTTCAAAGAGCTTAAGGCAATAGGTAAATGAAAGGCCTTGTAGCCTCCCCATTTACCATTTCCCTATGGGCTGCACTTTCACACCAATCCTGACACCATAACAGCATGGTCTTGGCTATACACTGTTGGGAGAGGTCCCACTGGTGAGAAGAACCTGTGCTCACACTTCTTTATCAGRGCTATA
Organism: Malurus melanocephalus; assembly: GCF_030028575.1. NCBI lineage: Eukaryota > Metazoa > Chordata > Aves > Passeriformes > Maluridae > Malurus > Malurus melanocephalus. Next base: position 316,618 of record NW_026623740.1, on the reverse strand, counting down.
KAAAAARACACYCAGAAGACCTGCTTCCCACTGAYRTGATGCCTTCCAAGATTTCCTTTGSTTGAGAKGCCTCAGGGAAAGAASAGAGARTGTCTATAASAMAAACTTACTTGAAATAGAAGAAAATTGCCAAGGAAATCAACAGGGATGTTATAGACAAAGCATGGCCAACGATCGCCATATAATAAAGTATGAACGCCATCTGCAATTTAACAAAAAGAAAAGRATAGCATGAGCAATTTGCAGGCACTTGGTTTGTTTTCTCATTAAGGAAGAATCTACAACATTAACCTCCCATTTTGTATTTTTTCATTCAAACATTATTTTCGTTCAAACATGTATTTTTATTACTAGCAATCTATTAAATATTGTGATTCTTGGTCTAAAGATAAGGGTTTCTTACATGTGTAAATCTGTTCCTGATACACTGAGTATGGAATGGGGTCCCTGTTCACACTGTGTGTCACTAACTTTCCCAAGCTCGAAGAGAGTGCACCTGATGTAATACATTCAGATTTTTAATGCGCTCATGACAAGTTTTCACACTTAGGCAAAAAAAAAAAAAAATCTGAATGAAATAGGTTGCTTCAGGTTTGGTAGAAAGCTTTTATGGGTTGAAAGCAACTTGAACAACAGGGATCAAAAGCTTAACACTCACTTCCGGAGATGAGTCAGTAGTTAACTGCCCTCAGGACTTGTATTGGGGCTGAGGTTTTGTTAAACTTATTCATCAATTAATTGATGCAGAGAAACTTCTAAATTTCAGGTGATGCTTAGGTCTTCCGGATAATAGTGAGGCATTTTACAAAGGACCTCATTTAACTGAGGGGAAAAGACGATGCCATGTGAGTTTTAATACAGAAAAAAGGTGGGCTGATAGACCTAGGACAACTGAACTAAATCCTTGTCTAATCAGTGCTGAACACAGAACTGGAAACCAAACTCAGGAAGGAGATCTTGGAGTCATCCAGAACAATTCTCCGAATCATTGGCTTACTGTGTTGTGTAGCCAAAAAGCCAGCAAAACATTGATTATGATCAAAAAAGGCACTGAGAGTAGAACATCAACATATGTCTGTTTGAAATTTGCACCACAAACTTTAAATGCACGTGAGCTTCTGGTCTCCATATCCCAAGGACATGGCAGAGAAAGGAAAGGTGCAAAGAAGGCAACAAAAATAGCTGAGGCTGAGTTTCTGTGGCTACAAACGCTGGGATTCTCCTCTTTGGAGAGGAGAAGGCAGAGGGGGCTTCTGACCAAGGCTTTCCAAGTCRTGAAAGCAGCAGATGGGGTGAACATGATCAACTCCCACCACACAGGAACAGCACACCCTGAGACACGTTCTGGTTCACTTTGGAGTGAGCCTGGGCAGTTCAGTGAATGACAGTGCTGTGAATCCAGTACCCATGGGCAGATAACTGGGSTTTCACTGTGACTCGTGCCAGTGAGCTCTAATAGAGGGTGATCCATATTTTTTATGCCAGCTGTAAAACAAAATTGCAGGACGTCACCTAAGCTTTAGAGTGTTGAGGTATTTAAACAAATGTGAATTTAAATTTAAAGCTTGGTCTCAGCCAAGCTCTTAAGCATCAGCCATCTGTCAGAGGAGTGCAGGAGGCTGAATGTCATGCCAGGCTTCACCAGTGAAGGCACTGACACAGTAGCAGCCTGTCCTGACAAAAGCACTGGAGGTCTTAGTTCCTCTGCTGGGTTTATTTTCTTTTCAGCTCTACTTAATTCATTTTTCTTTTGCTACGCATGATCAATTTCCTTTTTTTGCAATGATTAGATGAATTGTTTTTTGTAGCCTGAAGTTTTGACACTCMCATCTTTTTGGTGTTCCCAAGCAATTTTAAACTTTCACTTGAGAACAAATATGAACACGATTAAGAAAGCAAAGCCATTCCTCTTAGTAAAAATGCACATCTTCTTAAATAATTTGGTCTCCAGACATTTTACAACTTTGAAATCAGCTTCTGCATTCATTTACCTTGGTGGTGGTGGCCTGATCCAGATTTAAAACAAAGGCACATTTACACTGATCTGACCACACAGAAGACATGATCTGAGTGTAAATACCATTCACCAAGTTATGGAAAACTATGCATATTAACAGCAAATACCCTTGGACTCCCAGTTTTCCTCCACAAAGGCTAACCACTGCATTGCTAGTGAGCACAAATGCTTGATAACTTGTTCTGAGAGCACCAGCAATCCCAGAGAGGACAGACCTGAGTGTGGAGAACATGAGACAACTTTTTGAATACAGAGTAGTGGGAGTGGTTTTCACCTGTGTACATGTGCCACTTCCACTTCATACTACATGGTTGCAGTGTTTATTCAAGACATTTTCTTGAAGCCTGAATTTAATTCACAAATGACTATTGAAAAATACTGTTTTTCTGCCTATCTTTTATACAACCCATAGCCTGAAACAATTGTAGTAGGAAAGGCCTCCAGATAGCTACATGTAGATTTATGTGCTGGAGGATTCCCTGGAGGATTATAACTTTCAGCTTTTTTACTGCTTAATTAACTGCATATTTGAGACTCAGCAATTGCTGTTTTGCTTACTTTATGCAAACTCACTATGGCAAATGTGTAAAAAARCCTTTGTAATAAAACCATAATGACAGATCAAAATGGACTGAACTGTCAGCCAACAAAGCATATGGTCTACCATTACATTTTTAAGAACTGGCAACAGCTTTCTGTTTTTTGGTTTTTTTGTTTGTTTGTTTGGTTGTTTTTTTTTTTTGGTTTTTTTTTTTTTTTTTTTTTTTTTAAGTGGTCTGTCTCAAAAGTATAGCATTTTGGTATTTTCAGTTAGCTTCAAACAAATAATGAACACTTTAACTTATTTCCTTGAACTGGCACATGTCATGTCCTTCTGACACATAGGACTTATATGATTTGCTCACTCATCAAATTTTTTGTTTGTTAAAATTTTTCATCCTAGATTTAGAAAACCTAAATGTTCTTCATTGTCCCTCTAGAATTCTTCACTTGAGAAAAGAGAATTCTCTAAGAGCAATACCTTTGACTCAGTTAATTATATTATGTGTAGGTAACTGGAAATAGTCTGCAAAATGAAGCACATTTCTGTTTACTGAAGACTTGGTTTAAAGGTCATAATCTAACTTGGCATTTCTGTAAAGATGGATTCTTTCTGCATTTTCCATCATTTTTCATTTCAGACAAACCAAGATGTGCATATAATTTTCTTTTGTATTTTATCTGTTCTCTGCATGAGCAATGCTCAGAATTCTTCTGGAAGGCATGGATAATAGATAACAGAGCTACATTTTTTGCCCCTTTAYATGTGCCAACATCTGGAAAAATTATATTTTTATGGTGCTTCCATGTAATGCCTCAGTAAGCTCATWTTGTTACTGTTATTCTTGCCTTGTCACATAGGTGAGCCCCATTTTACCATGATGGCTCCTCATGCTGCAAAAACCTTTAGAATTCACCTCCTGCCTAGTCCAGTAGACTTTTCCAAGGCCCGTTGGGCTGGATTACTACTAAATATAACTTCATACTGCTTTTTGGCTGCATAAAAAAAGGTCCTCCAACACAAGCCCCAAATCAAATCACTTCTTGAATCTTTTCCTTCCACTATTCCAAATAGTCACAAATTATTCTGTCACAAATCTGTAATCAGATTTTCCTGGAGCTCCACTTGCATTTGAGAGATACATTTATTTTTTATGAGCTTCCCTAACAATTTTTTTTAGCTTTTCTCAGGTTTGTCTCTCCTTATTTCTTTTGGTACTTTTATATTTAGTTTTTCTCTTTCAGTTTAGCTACTTGATTTTGGAATATTGATGCAAGTGCTTAATTCATTATTGTAAGTAGTCTCAGTTACTTCAGTGAAACTCAAAGTTAAATGTGTTCAYGCTTGTAAGATTTTCTGGATTAATGGTACCTTCATAAATATTTATTTTCAAAGCATGTGAGTACAGGATGATACTCTTTCCTTTAGAAAAGTAATTTAAACTTACATTAATATTACCAACCCTGCAGAGAAGCTATCAACATCTTGGTATATTATTATTACAGAAATCAAAATTAAGACTCTAGAAGATTGTTTTATAACTGTTGGTCAATCAGGGAAAATCATAGGAATTAAAAAGGCATTTGAAAAATACTGTAAAACTTGTCACATGAATAACCACTAAATTATCCACCTCATAGCAAACCTATATTTAGGTTTGAGCACACATCAAATAACTTGGATAAGATAAGATCACAAGAACAATATTTTTTAAATCTTGGGCAACAAATAAAGCTGAAAGATAGGGCTATTCTGGTCTCTCTCAAATGTCTTATTGCTAGTCCAGCCCTAAACCATTGCCAAACAACCACTGCCTCTTTAACTTCAGCATACCTTCAGTTTTTCAGAGGTGAAAGAGTTGCACAGGGTGTAGTTGGACCATGTTCGGTTGCTCTCAGGATGGCGGAACCAATTTCCAGTTTCATCACAATATTTTGAAGCCCTCTCTGATGATAAATTACAGTAACAGTTATTTAACATAAGCATATTATGCAATTAAAAAACCCATCTAAAATGATTTACTTATTAGGGAATAAAATGTCCATATAATAAAACCAAATGATTTTTAACCTGTGTAATTACATATTTCTGGTTATGTATGTAATACATATTTCTGGTTTGTTGTTTTGGTTTTTTTTCTGAGACTTAGCTGGTGGTAAATTTGTTATTTAGCTTGACTGAATCCACTATAGTATATTTCTCAACCTGCATTCAGATGTAACATTTAGGTGATAATAATCTTTTTAAAGAAGCTGTCGAGAGCTGCTTATGGAAAAGAAAATAACCTCAGGAGCTGAGGCCAGACCTGAAGGGTGTGTGCAGGGTTTCAGGTGTCAAGGGAAATAATGAGTTAAAAATACTGCACAGATAAAGGGCATCAGAGRTGTATAAATCAGAGCTGGGGTGCTGGAGATGCCAACAGCCCCAGCCCAGCGCTCTCTCAGTGCAGAGGGTGGAAGAGTCTTGCCCGACCTCCATTTGGGTGGAATCCTGAGATGGAGAGTGGGAACATTGCTCATTCTCTCAGGATCGGCACAGCATGCAGACACAGAGACAAGCAGCCTCACTGACATKTTGGTGCTGATCCCACACGTCCAGTTTAATTTAAAATGTCTGCAGAGTTCTCTGTCTGAATAATCTGTCTTTGGCCTCTACACTGGTGTCTCCGGTGCTCTCTCCTGCACCACAGGTGGCTCTGGCACCCTTCCCGAGATCCCTGCCATATGGATGGCTCCCCAGGCTCTGCTCCTCTGCATGTCCTTTTCCTGTGCTGGGGGACAGTGGGGCCTCAGCAGCTCTGAGGGATCCTGGAGATGCAGATGTGTGCTGTGTCCGTGCCCCCTGTCACACTCACGSTCCTGCTGGGGACACTCTGGATGCTGAGGAGCAGACGGTCACTCCTAATCCCCTGTCAGGTTTTGGAGGAGTTCCTTTGGCCTTCCCTCAAGCATTAGCCACATGGGAGTCACTGGAATGTTTGCCCGAGTATCAAAGACAGGGTAAGATCATAAACTTAAAATATTTGATATTTGCTTAGATAGTGACACAGACAGTTATGAAAAATATGTTTCTCAAGTCTGACTTCTAAAATAGTCTAAAAAGTCTGTCTTGAATTTCCTTTGCCTTTTCTAGTTCTATAATTTTATTTGCTTTATACYTAGAATATCAGCATTTTGTCAATACACTTTTACAGAGCCCAATGCCGTTTGAACATACACATTTTTGGTTTTTGTGGTCAACATTCCCACTTACTTTTATTCGTCTGATGATTAATGGTTCTATTAATTTGGGAGATTCATATTCCCTCTATACAACCTAAAGAAAGGAACCARTCATATGGGAAAGGATTGTGTAAACTGAGTTATCTTACTCTGGCTAGAAATACACTTTAAATAGAGCTATTGCAGAAAAAAGGACAGTCCTCCGGAACACAGTGTATTTTTGAAATTATTGTGGACTTCAAATCATTGTTTTGAGTGACTTGTTAAAAATCAATACGTGCATCAACAATACCAAGAGGAACAGCACACATTATTTGAGCCTTCCATTGCTGCAGCTTGGAGATAATCTCAGACTGCCTGTGCAGCAATGTTCCCTTTGTACTCACTGCCAGATGCTATCAAAAGCTGGAAAAAGTCACAGATAAAAGATTAATGGTGGTGCTACCATGGAACACAGTGTGCAAACGTTGCACTGACTATCCCATACACTCTGCAAAGTGCATGGCTKTTGTTAATCTGCTGCAGACTATGTATGGCAATGTCATCCATCATCTCTGTGCTCCAGGGCCCAGGTAGGCTCTCTGCCAGAGTATAATGTGGCCTCTCTAAATTAGAGACAAACCTTTCCACTCATACTTTTCCTTGAAGCCAGGCAAACACGGCTCATCCTACTCTGAAAGTGTCCATGTCCCATGGATTTCTTACTGTGATGTGAGAATACTCAGCTGGGGAATAAACCCTCTTTACTGTCCATCCYAGTGATTCAAATAGTTCAAACATATCTTCTAAATATTTTCTTTTATACAGAAAGGAAGCTGCAATCCAACCTCTGTTCTACTKCAAATTATTCTACGGTGGCCCAGTGTCAGGTGGGGGATTATGAACCYGGGTGTGTGTTGGTGTTTTGTGCTACCCAGGAGAATATGGTAAAGCCTGAAGAAATACACATGAGCGAGCATGGGTAAGACAACAGTAGCAAGGAAAGGTGTGGGCTTTGAGATTATAAAAATACTGTGTAGACACAAATGTTTAGGCTCTGTCTGTATCCTATAAAGTTGGATAGGGCACCACTTGAGCATCACATTATTCAAAGTGGAAGAASAGTGGCATCACATTGGACTGATCTCACCTGACTTCAGCAACCTTAAAGTTACGTAATTCAGAGACAGTTGTGCAGGATCTCTGCAGTTAACTGAGAGACAGATACTTCAGGAGCTGTCTGGGGAAAATGGATGAGAGAAATCTCATTCACAATGGAAGTTTCAYGGGAGCAGTGAAGCATGTTGAAAGATTAACCAGTAGCAATTATTTGCATGTGTATTGTTTGTGCCAGTAATAGCACTTTTATGAATCATATTTCCATTAAAAAACATCTCAGTCATTTATATATAACAAATACCTTAATATCTCTGGAACAATGTAATAGCTCCATCAATCAGGCTTTTTACAATTAGACCAGCTCTGTAGCTAGCACATGTTGAAAGAGCCAACATCAATTTTTTGTTTGTTGCTGAGTTATAAGATGGTAGAAGAAAGAAGTTATCCCATTGCAATGATGCACTGCTCCTCGAGCTACATGAAGAATTGTGAGGAATAGTTTGCAAAAGGGAGCTAAAGACAGAAACCCAACAAAGCAGAGCAATGGGGGTAGTTTTGCTAAATGCAACTTTGGCTCACAAAGTGGGGTGCCTTCTGCTCTTAAACTCTGTTTTCTGCAAAGAGCAAAGAGAATGAAAGTGACATGAAAATGTGTGTCTGCCACAAAAAAATCTTACACCTTTGGCTCCCTTGCTATGTGACTGCACCAAACCAATCCTGATTAAATGGGCTGTACAGGGACAGTGAGGTGGGCAATGAAACACTGCCCTGCCACAAACCCAAGAGCTCACAGATGGCACAGGGCAACGCTCTGCTCCTTCTGTTGCCCCTGGCAAACCTGCCTTGCTAGRAGGCCATTATATCTAAAATAAATTTTCTTTCCTTAGTAAGACTAYTGCCAGCATGCATTAAACAGTACATTTCTAAAAAACTAAACTCTTACCAATTTCAGTGAGACCTGGAATTATTTCAGAGGGATTACACCTAAGATTAACCTGTCTAAAATAAGAATATAAAATCCAATTCAAGAGAATTGCATGTTGCCTGAATAGGGGCATATAAAATAGCCCTGCTCAGAGCTTCACAGCCAGAAGTGGATGAGACAATGAATTTCCTGCTGTCACTGGCATTAAAACAGTAGGTCTTGTTATGTTTTCCAGACAAATTGATTTGTTTTTGTGCATTATCACATTGTGCATGATGTGCACTGCAAGAGATTGCTTTGAGAACACAGATTCCTATCCAGTAAGAACTGATCTAAGTTCAGTGAAATAAGTGGGACTACACTTGGTAGCTAACTGTGAAGTTGTCAGACAGAAAATGAACAGAGCACTGAGTATGTTCTCCTTCACTTTGTTCCTGTGTTTTTTTTTCTTCAGAACACGATTTCACTTTGTTTACTTTCTAACATACTCTAGCAATTTCTTCTTGACATCAATGCTGAATATTGTTGGGGATCAGATATAGAAGGCTGGTATTTGGCACCCACAGATACAGATGGGAGGAGGATTCGAWGCTACGCTGRCAATAATGTTTTACTTTTCCAGTTATGAAGGATGTAYRTATYGAAGCATAAAAATATAGAGGAAAGRCATTATTTTATTTCAGGTCTCAAAGCTGTACATGGCCTCTTAATGAGGCGATGTAGCCATCAATTAGCTGATACACAGTGGTTCTGCACATCCTGGTGCAGCCCAAAGCAACACGACATGAAATACTTGTTTTAGAAATCCATGGGCTTCTTGCATGCCTAAAATACATGCTGGAGTGGTGGAATATCAGAGACTCAATGGGGGGGAAATCTGACAGTCACTMCAGTTTTATCATGGGAAATTGCTATTCCTTATGATGAATTTTCCGTTTCTCAGCAGAAAATCCGGCTGTGTTTTGTTTAACATGAATAAGTTACCAAAGGAAAAAATGACTTGTGACACCAAACCTGACAGACTTCTCAGGACAGCTCAGTCTGTGCTTTTGGCCACCTGTAAGTGGCAGCCACTTCCATTAGCAGTTGACAGACTTGTAGACATCCCCCTTATTTCTTGTCTCCCTCCTACATTATTAAGTCCCTGTCACCTGTAAAGCAAAGGCTGACTCCCCACTGGTTTGGTGGCACATCTGTAACACAAGCTGGGTTACTCAACAGGAAAGCAGCTCTGGTTGAAGCAGGAGATGTTGAGGTGCTGCCAAAAGAGGAAAACAGGGTTGACAGACCAGGATAAAGTCAAAGAGGCTGTCAGAGGTGCTGACAAGAAGAGAAATGTGCCAGAGGAAAATATGGGGGCCAGAAGACCATAGATWTTGTTGTTAAAGAGGGCAGTGGAGAGAACAGTAGGAAATTAATTACTGGGGGAGGCTTTTCTTCCTAAGGCTGTGTACAGAGAACAGGAGTACTAAAAAATGCCTAAATTCCAACTTTTAAATCTTGCCAGAAAGAGTAACCAGAGTATGCACACACTGTGGGACAGACTGTGACAAGAGCCTGTACATGAAGGAGTGATTTGCAATCAGTGTATGAGCCACAGGCCACAGCATTAACAAGCATCAGTAAGTGGAGTGGGACACTTCTCCCTGGATGGCTTCAAGCGTTACTTCGAAGAGTGCAATTAGTTCAGAACAAGTCACTGGAGACAGACAAGTGGAAAAGCTGAGAAAAGGAGGCTTGGGAGTGAGCGGGAGAGTGGCTCTGAATCACCCCCATTCATGAAGGATGAGGACCTTTAGCCATGAGGAAATGTCTGTGATCACAAGGCTGCCCAACACCCACCTTTGCAGGTACAAGGTGAGCATGACATGGAGTACATGTAAACTAAGACTGTTAGTGCCACATATCTTTTTCTTCTGTGAAAACCACGGAAGCAGGGGAAGGAAAAGTCTTATAGTAAATCTTCCTGTTCATAAAGAGCTGCTGTATAGGAATGATATAATGAAYAAAATGGGGACTGAAGCAGAAGGTRAAGGCTCCATCCCAGAGGCCCTTCTAACATGGACACAGGAAAAGGCTTGTGCAGCCTCAGGATCCAGAGCCTCATTTTCTCTCCTGAACGTGGGCACTTCTGCCTGGGGACTGAACCAAGCTTGGCCAATTCTTCTGAAATGCTCTTTGGGAATATTTTGCGCAAATAGTCTGATGTTGAAGCACTCATCCGCAGAGAGGGAGACCTGAGTGAAAGGCAATCCTCCACCTGAGGGTCTCAGYTTCTCAGTCCCTGTGTCCCCGAGTGCTCCTGTTGCAGGCTCTTCCCTGAAAACTGTGACACTGCACAGAAAAGAGGTCAAGTCTTATGTCCCAGAAAGCAAAGAAGGGCGCAAAAGACAAGACCTTGTGATTTGGTGCCCATTGTCTGCCTCAGGGGTGTGAACTGCTGTGAAGATTTGTGGGGTTGGTCTCAGGGTGTTTCAGCAGGAAACCTTGTCACATGAGCTCACTTTCCAAGCACAGAATCCCTGAGCAAACAGATTTCCTTCAATCCATCCTGTTCCATGCCTACTTCCACTGGAAAGAGGGACATTCCTTCACCAAAGACTGAATGCAGGTTTGAATCCCCTCAGACTGGGTCTGACACTGGAAATACCCCACTTACTGTGTGAATTCTGTAATCACGACAGTTTGATTTATCAAGGACAGAAATAAAAATAAATCTGGCTGCTGCTGCAAATGGGATTCAGCAAAACGCATACGGGGCTTGATCCAAACTGGAAACTCCTCAGTTTCTAAATAAGCAATAAGCTCAAGAAAATCAACAGTTTTAGCTAATGGTGCTGGGTAATTAACTCACAGCTATGCAATAATCTGCTTCCTTCATTTCCAGCTGGGCACATACATTTTGGGTTTAAGCTTGAGTTGAAAATTTTTAGATTAATGTGCCCTCCCTCCCAAATATTTAATTCCATAGATTTTAAGTGCAGTTGGTGCATGTGACTATGTGGAATTTAATACATTGTGGCATCAAGCACTGTCTATAAACAACATGTCCTGAGCATAGAATACACAAATGTGTTTCTCTTCACACTGTACTCTTTGCAGAGTTAAACTTGTGTTTAATATTTCATTATRTCTATTAAGAAATTCTTACACTGATTTTTCATTTTTCCTTTTAAATGTTCTTCAATTACTTCTCTCTGTCTGCTTCTAGTATTTGTTTGAAAAACTMAGCTAACAACTGAAATTCAGAGACTGAAAGCACATTTTTTCAGTACATCTTCTTCCATAAAATTATATATTCCAATAAAAATGGAACAAAGATCATACTGATGCATATTTCAAGCACATAAGCATTTTTTATTCATTATAAAAACTTAGAATGAGGTGCTAAGAATATTTTGATGTTATAATTCAGTAGCTAACATTTCATAAACTATGTTCCATTAATCCATGGCTTATATTTACATAAATATAAATACATATACCATTTTTTTAAAATGAAAATATGTAAATTAGAGAATCCAAAAGCTTGATGTGYTTTAATTTCAACCAAACTTTCTGAGATTCCACAGTGCTGCAAAAATGCCACTGGATTACACACATCCACTCAATGGCATGTATGCTCTGAAGATATTMTTTGAAAGGCAAAATGATATAAAGAATTACTGTACCAGTTGGATCAAAGTCYGGAAAATAATCTGGACAATTCTGAGCAGTGAGCCTTCCAGCAGGTGTGTCATCCCAGCACAACCAGCCATCCCATGTTCGGTTGCAGAACAGACCTGCACATTTAAGAGGATTGCAGGAGTTAATTCAACAAAAGTCCCTCCTGAACCACTCTGTTCTAGCATCTTGAGGAATATTGCTGCCTGCAGACAATCAAATTTTCTTTTTGTAATATACCCCGTTGTTGTTACACTGAGAGAGGCATTCAGGTGCTACAAGRTATTTGTTTTTGCTGACCTGATGTTAGAGATGTTCATTTTACTGGAAGTTATGTTTAAAGTCTGTTGAACTGAACTGAACTGAACTGACGGTCCAATCCTACCAATTTCTCTTACTGATCCTCTTTCTGTTCTCAGCTCTAAGCACGTACACCAGTGGTACCCAAAGACCTATGAGACACCCACCTTCCGTTTCACTTTTGCTGCTCAGTAGGTCTGAAAATCAGGTTTCTGAAATGTAAAGTTAGGAAGCATTTGTGGGGACATCCCAGCTAAAGGCAACACCAAGTCCCTGTGAGGGTGTTGCCTTGCTGAACACCAGAGATCGGTGAAATAGAATGAGAAGATACATCTTAGTTTTTATTGCTGTAGGCCTGAGAAGGTATCAAAATGGAGGTTGTTTTTGAAAGAATCATATAGAAGGCATCTAATGGAAACTGAAAGTTAATAAAATATGGGTAGCTAATTACCTCCAGTGCTTTTGAAACTACCTACAGATAAACTTTCTYACTGAAGCAAGAAAGCTGTAAAAAGACATCTGAATTTTTCAGATTTGCACCAATAACTATGTGTAAGTGAAGTAGTTGTCAATTAAAAAATAAAAACATAAAATTTTCAAAATTAATTTTTTACAGATTAAATGTTGTTCAGAAATTATATTTCTATGTATACTTTTTCTTCATTAGCTAGGAGTTTATGCACACACATTTTTTCAGTTATCAACTTCAATGTGCTAATGCTACTTTTCACTTAACTAACCATGAGAGAATCCAAAAGCTTGATGTGTTTATTATGAGATGATTATCATGTTCTTCTACAGCTTTGAAATGTATCTAAAAGACTTCCAGGAATATTTTTGCAATATGTAAGAAAAAGAAGAGTAGAAAATGATTGCAACTTGAGCTTGTGTTTGAAAAGTAGTGCCAAATGGAGTTGGAGGGAATTTTGAGTTTTAAAAGTTTAAATCCTTTGCCTGGCCTGATAAAGAAAAATAATCAAGCAGCTCAATCTATACATTGTGGGCTTGTCTTCCAAGGTAACTAATAGGATATAGATATGCACACATTTATATTTATCTATCTATCTATCTATCTATCTATCTATCTATCTATCCATCCATCAATCCATCCATCCATCTACACACACATACACACACACTGTGCTTTTCAGGAAGGGTGGTCATTGTTCCCATGCGCCTGAGCTCCTCATTTTATTATGTCTTCAGTTCAGAACGCAAYTTCAGTGGTGCTGGCATCATTCCTCAGTTACCCACTATCTTCATTTTGAGTTATAAATGAATTAAGCACATGTTACTATGAAAATAACAGCCCCCAATGGCATCRCTCAAATGGAGCTGCCAGCTGAAGGAATGCAGGGACTGCCCTGCTGTCCTCCTGCCACAATGCTGCCACTGAGAACGCTACCAGGAATTCACATCTTGATATATGTGAGTCCCCAGCTCATGCTGGATAAGCCCTTTGCAACTTATCACATAAGCAAAGTGTAAAAGRAAGGTGAATCCAGTGGTTACTATCAATAGATGCAAAAATTAGGTGTTTGTAGAGCTGGAGGCTAAAAGAGTAATTTAACAAGAAACAGCAAGTAATCTTCCCCAGCAATTAAACAAGTCCAGCAATTAAAAGGCTTGCTTATGCCTGAAACATCATTCTTTCTGTCCCATAACCTTGTTTGTGGGTATTCCCCATTGTTGATCTGAATTAAAACCTATTTTAAACAGTGGGAATCTCTATATTCCTTCCCAAATATTTCTGCATCAAGATKTGATTATCTTAACATCTAAATCTTCTTTGAGTCTTACAGAGTCCAGTAAAATTTTTAAGATAAAGAGCTTTAGGAATATCTTTGTTCTTGTATTACAAAAAAATCCCATATTATCACCAACACCTCAATTAGGTTGGGTGTTTTTGTTAACTAAAAAAAAAATATTTTCCCTTTAAATTGTGTCCTCAGTATCTGTTGTTTACTTGCACTAGTCTCACACTACCTGTGATATTTTTTTTCTCTAGCTCCTCATACCTTCTTTCATATCTTCTGTGAGAAAAAAATGACCAGAACATTCAGTCCCAAAAAGAAATGTTGCTTTATATTATGCAATTGCAGCACCACCATTATTTGTCATTTCTCTTTTCAGCATTCTTCATAACTGCCTCCTATTCTGTAAAGACAAGTGCTCAGTGTTTCATAAACCTCTTTTTCCTATTGTTGCTGCTGAATAAAGAACACATGGAACTTGTGTTGGTACAGAACATGACAGTCAGCAGTGAATTCACAAATGGCAAAAAATTGAACAGTGAGTGGAGCAAACAGAACAACACTTATATTTGAGACGTCCCCACTCACAATCAGGTGTCACCTCACTGAGAGGTTCAGGAAAATGATATTCCTGAAGCAAGAACAAGAGAGATTCAAGCAGCAAAACACTGAGCCAGAAATGTAGATGACAGARGAAGAAAGAGCTTTTAATTCCCTGGGCTCCTTCCAGGCTTTTTTCTTTCTYTGCACTTAGGAGGATGCTAAGTAAGTGTGAATTTGATTACTTCTTGTGGGAAGGAAACGGCACCCTGAGGAAGACTATGGATAAGTATAGAGACGAAAACTTTTCTTTATAGTTAYATAACACATGGCAAAAACCAGATTTTTAAAAAATCTTTTTTTACCTTTTTTCTTGTATGGAGGAGCTCTGTTCATCCTCTCATAGCATTTGAACTGTGAATCTATGATCTTCTGTCGTATGACTGAATTTTCAGTTACTACAGGCTCTAATGTAGGATCAGTATAATTTACAGTAGAAGAAAGACTTGGAACAATTCTCTGTATGGAAAGGAAAAGCTGTCAGTACAACTGAATAAACAAAGAGGATTAAATTAAAAAAAAAGAAAAAGTGAGGACCAGAAATCTCTATTATGCATTCTTCAAAGGCTTTTTGGTTTGCACATATGTTTATCATTATGATGAGCCTTGTACTACTTACAAGTAAATGCTGAATTTTGTTAGTGTACCTCATTAAAAGATTTTAACCAAGCCGTGTTTCTTGGCAAAGAGAGGACCATTAAAGACCCGATAAAATCTTAAATATATTTTCATTCAATTTGGTGTCTGCAAGAGAATTTTCTATCTTCCAAAGTTACACCAATGTATTTCTGCTCTCTTGCGCTGATTTCTCCCTACACAGTGCAAACAAAATACCCCAGTGCCACAGCCTTTGATATTTAATGTTTTATGTCACCTGCTTTGAGCTTCTRCAACTGTCAAGGTCATAGAAATACCAGGTGGAGTTTAAACCCTGTTACATGACCTTAGCTCCTAGATAAGTACCTAAGCAGAATCCCTAAATTTGACAGTCTAATTAGCAAGGTCTTCTTTGATCTAGTGACAGCTTCTGAATTATCTCATTCTGAGCTGCCTGCAGCTTAAAGGAAAGGATCACTGCCTCTGGAAGGCAAGATCTCATCTAGAGAGGTCAGTTGAGTTCTTTTGCTATCCATCCATCCATCCATCCATCCATCCATCCATCCATCCATCCATCCATCCAT